>NC_084740.1:35870912-35885912 GCF_033978785.1 Entelurus aequoreus
TTCCTCATGCACAAAAGCGGGCAGTGGACCTGAACATGTCGCCTAATACCCTCGCCGATTATTAATAACCATCGCTTTGCCTCATTAAAACTACCAGAGCGACTTGTAATAATCCACCAAGTCAAAGGTCACGCTGTGAGTACAGACATGCACTTTCTCCTTCCACCATGGCAGATGGGGACCCCCCACCTCCCTCCTCCTCACGAACGGGGTCAAAGAGGCTTTTGTCATACAGAGGGGACACGCCCACCCGCCCCCGCCTCCCCATTGTCCACGACAGTTGGGAAAGCATTTGAGCTCATAGAAACCGCTGCACATTCAACTCGCCTCCTTTCTCCCCCTTTTATTCACCTCCTTTTCACTCGCCCTCGCTCCTCCCCCTCCTCACACAGCTGGACCCGAACGAGCTCACAACTGATGAAAGAATAAACACTTTATCAGCAAAACGTTTAAGTCCTGTCTGGCAAGTGAGCAGAGAAGAAGACAAGCACATGGAAGTATTTACAACAGTTGAGGATTCCAGAACAGACACGGGCAAACTACAACCCGCGGGTCATACGCCTAACGTTTCCAAGTGGACTTTTTCAACCTTTAACTTTAAAGCTGGCGTCGGCTAAAGGATTTTGCAACGCTACTTTTCAATTACAGTAAATCTGCAGAAATAATTGTGATGGTTTCCGAATCTGAAGAGGGATGGTTTCGATACAAAGCAGAGTGGGGGTTTCTACCACGAATTCCTGCAGAAAAGTGTTATTTTATCGGATGTTTTTGCCTCCGCCGGAAGGTTCTGTAATGGCTGGGGTTAGTCCGTTGGTTAGTTAGCCACAGTTATGGCCAGATTTTGATGACATTTTGTGGAAATGTCTAAATGTGATAAGGGACAAGTTGGGTGATCCGGATTGTTCAATTCACCAACATTTTATTTTGATTATGGCTTCTCACGATTCTAAAAATGAAATCGAGAATTTTTTTTTGTTGATTTTTGCAAATGCAAATTACGAAGCTTGTGACGGCGAAACAGATGAAGAGTGAAAAAAGAGCATGTACCGTATTTTTCTGACTATAAGTCGCAGTTTTTTTCATAGTTTGGCCAGGGGTGCGACTTATACTCAGGAGCGACTTATGTGTGAAATTATTAACACATTACCGTAAAATATCAAATAATATTATTTACACTACCGTTCAAAAGTTTGGGGTCACATTGAAATGTCCTTATTTTTAAAGGAAAAGCACTGTACTTTTCAATGAAGATAACTTTAAACTAGTCTTAACTTTAAAGAAATACACTCTATACATTGCTAATGTGGTAAATGACTATTCTAGCTGCAAATGTCTGGTTTTTGGTGCAATATCTACATAGGTGTATAGAGGCCCATTTCCCGCAACTATCACTCCAGTGTTCTAATGGTACAATGTGTTTGCTCATTGGCTCAGAAGGCTAATTGATGATTAGAAAACCCTTGTGCAATCATGTTCACACATCTGAAAACAGTTTAGCTCGTTACAGAAGCTACACAACTGACCTTCCTTTGAGCAGATTGAGTTTCTGGAGCATCACATTTGTGGGGTCAATTAAACGCTCAAAATGGCCAGAAAAAGAGAACTTTCATCTGAAACTTGACAGTCTATTCTTGTTCTTAGAAATGAAGGCTATTCCACAAAATTGTTTGGGTGACCCCAAACTTTTGAACGGTAGTGTAGCTCATTCACGTAAGAGACTAGACGTATAAGATTTCATGGGATTTAACGATTAGGAGTGACAGATTGTTTGGTAAACGTATAGCATGTTCTATATGTTATAGTTATTTGAATGACTCTTACCATAATATGTTACGTTAACCTACCAGGCACGTTCTCAGTTGGTTATTTATGCCTCATATAACGTACACTTATTCAGCCTGTTGTTCACTATTCATTATTTATTTTAAATTGCCTTTCAAATGTCTATTGTGGGTGTTGGGTTTTATCAAATAAATTTCCCCCAAAAATGTGACTTATACCGGTACTCCAGTGCGACTTATATATGTTTTTTTCCTTCTTTATTATGCATTTTCGGCCGGTGCGACTTATACTCCGGAGCGACTTATACTCCGAAAAATACGGTAAATAAGTAAGTAAGTACATTTTATTTATAAAGCGCTTTTCACAGATAAAATCACAAAGCGCTGTACAAAACATAGGTGAAGTAAAACAACAATTCAATTTAAAACAACAGCGGCAACAACATAAAAAGGATACAAACTGGATTAAAAATGATAATTAAAATGTGTATAAAAAGACAGAATAGTAATAGTAGTAAAAGCTTTACTAAAAAGAAAAGTTTTCAAATGTTTCATAAAAGTGTCAACACAGTCAAGATCACGGAGGGACTGGTGCAAGTTGTTTCAGAGTCTGGGAGCTATAGCCTGGAATGCCAGGTCTCCATGGGTTTTAAAATTAGTTTTTGGGATCTTTAGAAGACCCTGGCCTGAAGACCGGACGCTGCGCCCTGAAGAGTAGGGGCATAACATGTCAGTGATGTACTGAGGGGCCCCACCACGTTCCATGTAACGTACGGAATGTCAGGACTAAAATCTTAAACTCCATGCGGAATTTGACTGGAAGCCAATGAAGACTGCATAAAATGGGTGTGATATGGGCTGTTCTGGGTGCACCGGTCAACAGTCTGGCAGCCGCATTTTGTACAGTCTGAAGCCTCTTTAGAGTTAAATTGTTGAAGAGAGTGAAAAGAGAATAGCAATAGTCAATACGAGACGAAATGAACGCGTGAATGATCATTTCGAGGTCCAATTTTGTCAACAAATTTCTCACTTTAGAAATATTTCTGAGATGATAAAAACAGTTTTTGGTCAGTTGACGACAGTAAACCCTTCAAAGACATGGACTGATCAAACACAACCTCAAGGTTTCTGAGGCTGCGTTTAACAGATGCACCCAGAGCACCAAGGGAGTTCTTGATCAGGAGCATCTTTTTATCGGGAGCAATTATCAGAATTTCTGTTTTGTTTGAATTTATCTGGAGGAAATTTTAAGACAAAGAGCTTTTAATACAGGATACGCACTCCAAAAACTCAGATAAAAAGTGAAACTCTACGAGAAGTTTGGGATTTCACCGTAGTTCCTACTTTTTATTTGACAAAACACCTGATCAATAATCACTAAACTCAACAAAAAAAAGTAAGGCATGTGATTTCCGCGTTGACGTAACCGCGGACGGAGTCACAGAATTGGACAATGAAACGGAATTCGCTGATAAACACAAAACAATATCAGGGAAATTGACATAAATGTGAGTAAAATGTTGTCATTGTGAGGAGAAGGAACATTTTTTTGCGGTAATGTGTGTGGTAGCGCTCAGTGATCCCTGGCACACCCAGTCGCCCTGCCCTAAAGTAAACAGTGAAGAGACGGCGACTGGAAACACAGACTAAACTACGACGTTAAAGCGAGCAAGAACAATCCACACACCCACAACACATCTAATCTGCTTGTGTTGTTGTGAACGACATCAGGGATGTAACATCAATGTACAAACCGTAGTTGCAACTTGAGAGGCGATCTCTCTTTTTTTTTTTAACAGCCTCAAGTGAGTCGCCTTTTTACTTGTCAAGCTGAGAACCACAGAATAGCACACTTTCCCCCTTCACAATAATAGCCCGGTGTGCACATCCGGTCTGACTGCGCTAACAAAATAAAGGTTTCAAAAAAGTACTTTACACAGGCATAATGTACTTGAAGCACTTATTGATACATTTACAGAATTATTATGCTTTGACCTAAAATACTGGTCAAAATTGTCCAAAGATGTATTGCACCAATAAATGTGAGGATTTTTTTATTTAATTGACAATAATAAAAAATTAAAAAATCATTTTACACAAAAAGCACACCCTTTATGGTGATAAAATAAGTGTAAAACGTAAAAAAAAAAAACTGAATTAAAAACAATTAAAACGGAAGAACTGATTTCTTTGTGTTTTATATTGCTATTGTTATTTAAATTTATTGTTATTACTTATATTATTATTTAACTTTTTACTGGTTTATTTATTACTAACTTATATCCTGTTTTTTTTAAAACTATATTTAAAGTTGAGTCTTGGTGGTGCAATAAATAATCATGTTTTCAAATTAATGAATAATTGTGTAATTAATCATGATTACAATATCAATCAAAATAATGGTGATTATTATTTTTGCCATAATCGTTTAAATCTAATTTCTACTACGTTACCTTAGGTCAGTTCTTCTCAGTGCGTGTGACCCCATGCTTGTTTGAAAAGCTCTGCACTACAAAACGTGCTCATTGTAGACTTCCTCATTTTTATTTATAAAAAAAAAATCAGCACAATTCCGTTTTGATTTGTAGGTTAAAATGTTTTGTATAGTTAAACGTGTATATGAGTTAATGTCAATGATCAGTTTGAATTGATTATTATTTATCGAGTCTATTAACATTTGTTTTTCCGTATATAACGATATTAAATAAGGATTTCTTTTTTTTTCAGGCAAATTGATGCACTTGTAATCTTTTCTGTTACAGACTAAAATCAACCTAATAAAGTTATTCTTTGTTGTATGTTGATCTATATACCATATTATATATTTATTTCATACAATGTTATGCAGAGGTGTAAATCTAACAATTTAATAGACAAATGATACTATTTATAGTCGCGGCAGAGAATGGGGATGGAGAGGCACAAAAACTTTTGTCTTCCTGGGGGAGGTAACAAAAATAATTGAGAAGCACTGCCTTATCTTTACGTTTATGTTACGAGGCTGAACTTGTTCGTGTGTGTGTGTTGTGACTGTGTGTGTATGCTAGCGGCGCTGCCTCCACCCACAGAGACAAAGAGAGTGGACGGGAGCTTGTGCACACAACAATTTGCGGTTATGTTGTTATCATGATAGAATATACATTCAATGACAGCTAACGCTAGCTATCCAAATGGCTACCATTAGCCAACAACACTCCACTCTAATACGCGTGCATGTGTTACGTACGTACGCCCTAGAAGCTGTAAAAGGGCGGGATATACTGTGCAAAGTACATTGGAAAGTTAGCGCCCTCTGAGCATGTAAATATTGCAAAACCTTTAACTATCAACGTAGCTCAAATATCGATTAAACGTTAAGGAAATGTCTTATCCCCATTATCAGGGATAAGTAACAAGTGATTAGATTTTGTATAGATTACAGCAGTGGTGTAACGGTACACAACAATTTTGGTTCAGTACGTACCTCGGTTTAGAGGTCACAGTTCGGTTCATTTTCGGTACAGTAAGAAAACAAAAAAATATACATTTTTTGGTTATTTATTTACCAAATTTGCTAAATCTTCCACCAAAAATATTTTTCTTAGTGGAATATTTGATGTAAAGTAATGGGAACCTTGGACAGGTCAATAATTCATAATAACATTGATTTTGATTCAATATTATGTTTTTGAGCAATGACAGCATGAAATAAAAAAAACACCTTTTGTTTTATTAGTCAACATTGCAACTTTTTCTAAATTACATTTAACCTTTAAGCTTTTTTATTTCACTTTTGTTATGTTTTTGTTTATTTCAATAGTATTTTTAGAATGTGCCGTGGGCCTTTAAAACATTAGCTGTGGGCCGCAAATGGCCTCCGAGGCACACTTTTGACACCCCTGCTATAGATAATAAAAAATTAAATCTGATAAATCTATGGATAAAAAGCAGAGCTGGTGACGCATGCGCGTTTATCATAACTCTCTCGCTCTCTCTGTCTCTGCCCCTCCCTCACCAATGCTGCTGAGCGCACAATTTGTTTTGTTTTTAACCCCTTCTTAACCCTGAACGTACATTGAAAATACACGCAACCCTAACTCAAAATGCCGGACATTTGAGGCATTTAAGAAACTCCGCCCGGACAGCCCCGTAGAAGAGGACATGTCTGGTGAAAAGAGGACGTATGGTCAGTCTATCCTAGCCCGTTAGCTGCTAGCATGCTGTGTGTTGTGCCTCGGTGTGCATTGTTTACACAAAGTGCGTTACGCTACTTTATATGTCCATGTGGAAACTCGTTCGGTACACCTCCGAACCGAACCGAACCCCCCGTACCGAAACGGTTCAATACAAATACACATACCGTTACACCCCTAGATTACAGTATTCAGTAACAACCTGTATAATTGGATCCGTCATCGTAGCCTGGTGCAATATCTTTAAGCAAAGGGGTTACTCCGATACTCGTGTTGGTTGGTCATCCATTTCTGCTGTTTTGATTTGTTTGTATATTTCTGCTGGCAGAGTTTGCTTTGGTGACATTGCTGACAACAGCACATGCCGCCTCGTCTTTGCACACAGTTGTGATGACCTGGCAAACACGAACACACGCATTGAGATTATTTATTTGGGATTTCGGGGGGAAGAGGAAAATAGAAGGAAAAGAAGCAGCAGTGAAAATGACCCTCAGTCCAAGCAATATTTGGAACATTTATGCTCTCTAAACCTTTGAGGTTGGACTCTATTGTGAATGATCACATGTGTAGTGTATAAAATAGTATATGTAGAGTATAAAATGGTTCAGCTAATTTATGGATTTTTCTTCGCTGACGGCCATAATGCAAATAGTTTTCATTAAACACATGCAAAGACACTTAAGCGGTGTGTTATTGTTTGTGCTATGGCGCCACCTGTTGGACGAGTTTTCTCACTGCAGGCCTGCAAGTGTTTCCTGCTGTTCAAAGCTTTGAACCAAAAGTAGAAGTGCCGTTCTGTCTTCTAATCGTCTATATCGTTTATACTCTTATACATTCTTCATTCATCACTCCAAGCAACGGTTGTAAGTTTTACAACATAACTAAAACAATTCTTACCTACTAAATTGTCCCATGTGAGATGTCTGTAGGAGTGTTTTCATGCGTATTTGTACGTGCTTTCGTAATGTAGTGGCGCTAGCTCCGTTATCAGTAGCTAATATGCTAACACGTTTACGAGTATCTGTGTTAGCATTAATAACTTAAATTGGCATTCTTTTTGTACTGTTTCAGTTTGGTAAATTCACCAAAATATCACTGTGGCGTTATTACTTCTGTTTAGCTGATTGGAGAGCTAGCTTCCGCGGCTAGTGGGTCCACGACGATGACTTCTGTTTTGTTTGATCAGCTATTTTACTGCCCTGACACCGTTTTGAAACAATAAAGGTATGTAAATAAACTTTAATAACAAAATATTTCTGTGTAAATAACTCATTTCACAACATATATATATACACTACCGTTCAAAAGTTTGGGGTCAAATTGAAATGTCCTTATTTTTGAAGGAAAAGCACTGTACTTTTCAATGAAGATAACTTTAAACTAGTCTTAACTTTAAAGAAATACACTCTATACATTGCTAATGTGGTAAATTACTATTCTAGCTGCAAATGTCTGGTTTTTGGTGCAATATCTACATAGGTGTATAGAGGCCCATTTCCAGCAACTATCACTCCAGTGTTCTAATGGTACAATGTGTTTGCTCATTGGCTCAGAAGGCTAATTGATGATTAGAAAACCCTTGTGCAATCATGTTCACACATCTGAAAACAGTTTATCTCGTTACAGAAGCTACAAAACTGACCTTCCTTTGAGCAGATTGAGTTTCTGGAGCATCACATTTGTGGGGTCAATTAAACGCTCAAAATGGCCAGAAAAAGAGAACTTTCATCTGAAACTCGACAGTCTATTCTTGTTTTTAGAAATTAAGGCTATTCCACAAAATTGTTTGGGTGACCCCAAACTTTTGAACGGTAGTGTATCTACGGCTTATAGTCTGGTGCGGCTAATATATGGGAAACCATTTTTTTTTTGTCTAAAATTAAGTGGCTGCTGCTTGGATACCGGTGCTCCCTTCAGTCGGGAAAATACGGTGTGTGTCTTCATCAAAGTCACGCCATCATGTATGCCGCAGTGAGCTGGAAGTCTTTAATACAATGGAGGAACATTACTGTCAGCCACACAGTCATGAATCAGTTCAACTTGTGTGTGCTTACGTCCCTTTTTATTGCCAACATTTGGACTTTTCATGTTCAACTCCTCCTCACAGTGCGTATGCCAAGCTATGCTGGCTTGTGTGTGTGTGCGTGTGTGCGTGTGTGTGTGTGTGTGTGTGTGTGTGTGTGTGTGTGTGTGTGTGTGTGTGTGTGTGTGTGTGTGAGAGAGAGTGACGGACGATGCGGTTAGCCTCGACATGCTGCGGCGTGACACACACACGCACACAAGCAAACTACCAACATAGTCAAACAGCCCAATAATCCTGTTCTGATCATTAAAACTATCAGTGAGTTTCAAATTGGGTCTTTGGTTCTTTGCATACACACACACACAGCTGTGGTGATACGAGTGTGTGTGATGAGAAGCAGTGAAAGTGTTTGAGGGTTTACAAAGGTCGTATTTCATTGGAAGACTACATTATCCCACAACACACACACACACACATGCATATGCACGCACACACACGCACTTATGCAGCAGCATCGATTGCCGGCCTGCAGTCCTGCTGTTCTATTTACGCTCAGCCTCTCTGGGACCCTCAGCACTTCCTCATTAAAAGGCCAAATGCAGCGAGCGCAGAGGGTCATCCATCACGTTTCTGTGCTCGATTGTCAGGCGTGAGAGTTGAAGGCGACGGGGTCCATCGCAGAAGTGGCTGGGGGGGGAGGGTACTGACCCCCTCAGGGAGGCAGATGCCGCGCACAGATCCATTAGTCATGCCTGTCAGTGGGTTCGCAGGACGCTGACTGATGTGACCCGGGGGCCGGGGAGACACCTGTCCTATCTGACATCTGGATGAGACGCATGTGAAGGGCGCGGTGTCCGGGCCGTGAAATGGGATTCAGTCCCCAGCACTGCTCTGCGGAATGCGAGCCCGCATGGTGGTAAAACAGCCAAGGACCATGGAAGGCCGCCTTGTTCAGCCTGCTGAGCCCAACATGGAACATCACAGCATTGCGTGTCAGCGTGGCCCTTGGGCAGTGGAGTGGGGGGTGTGGGGGTTCCTACTGGAAAACTTCACTGACACTGCCAGGGTTCACAGTTCAACTCCCGCTGGAGCCTCCCGACACAGAAAGCCACTCAGACAACAGCGAATCTGACATTTTTGATGCCAGAGCCCCGCCCACTTTCACGCTTGTCCGTCAACATGTGACCAATCCGCGACCGAACGGAACCTTAGGAACCGCAGTGCAAGCAGGTTGTGGGAAGACGACAAGGCCCAGGAGGCAAATGGCGGCCATGTTTGTGCACTCTATGATGTTTTCATTTTGCGTGGCGCAGTGCGAGAGCTTAGCGCCACTAAGAAGCTTACAGCGCTCAAACCAGCATGTGTGTGTGTGTGCGCCTGTGTATGAGGGAGGTGTGTGTCACCATGCTAGACTGTGTGACAGATGTGCCTCTTCTGTGTGTGTTTGAGAGAGCTGCAATCGTGGCGTTGGATTAAAGGCAAACTTCTAAAATGGTGGCTGCAGCAGCGGCAGGGCGCGTCAAGGTTGAGAAAGAAGACTTGACATGCTGGGGTCACTAGAATGCAAAAGTTGGATTCATGTTTTTCTGTGCTTATTTTAAAGGGGAACTGTGCTTTTTTGGGGGGAATTTTTCTTTTATGCACTAACGTATAAATAAACCTCAGCTAACTGCATATAAAGCGCTCTAAGAAGCAGACAAAAACCTCCATCAAGGTTTTATATACACACTGCAAACATATACGTAATGCAGGGTTTCCCCTAGACCAGGCCTGGGCAATTATTTTTACTCGGGGGGCCAAATTTAAAGAAAAAAATGTGTCTGGGGGCCGGTATATCTCTTTTTAGGAACAAAACCTCACAATAATGTCTGATTGAAGGCTAAAAACGTTATGACAGACACCCTTAAAAAACACAATGGAATTTTACATTTTTTTACTGAATGAGACACCCAGAATGTACGTGAAAATAAAGAATGTGGGATTTACAATATTAACTAAGAAGGATAAAACACTGAATATTGACAACATATGAACGTCACACCCCGTCTCCATCCACATATTTTACAATCAAGCTAAACGCAACAAAAATGCAACAAACACAGCGAAATATGAACGTGAAGGGTAAAAAAAACAACCACCTACAATCTGATATATGTGATATATCACTAAGCTTTAGAACTTTGTTGTAAAAATCTCCTTCAGCGTTGGTCCCTGACACCCACATTTCTGTGGAAACGCTCCCCAGCCACACTGCTTGGTGCCTCGTCTGAGCTGTTGTGACTTAGATTACCATAGAAACGAATTAGATGACCATAGTAACTAATTAGATGACCATAGTAACTAATTAGATGACCATAGTAGCTAGTATATCATGCAGATTCCAAGCATTGAAAGACTGAGTTAGTATAGTTGAAGACTTACGGTCACTAGAAAACATCACTGCACATCATAATGGCAGCTACACTTTCCATTTTTAAAGATCTAAAAAAAATATTCGGGAAAGTCCGGTGGGCCAGATTGAAAAGCTTAACGGGCCGCATGTGGCCCCCGGGCCTTAATTTGCCCAGATCTGCCCTAGACTGACAAGAGACCTGTGGCTGTGGGGGCCTGGTCAAAGGCGTGGCCACCATGACATCATCGAATAATTTGCCTAATCTGCTATGATTTTCTTAATAAATGTTTTTTTCCACTAGTGTTTTTTTTACTATTGACTCCCCTTAGTTTTAACCTGCATCTAAATGTGTGTTTTAACTCCTGTGCAGCACTTTGTGAAACGTTTATTAATGTGCTACACAAATAAAGTCCATTGGATTGGATAAAAAGGCTGAAATAAATCTATACATTCATTTAAAAAACAATCTGTTATTATTTATTAGTATTAAGATATATGTTTATATCGTTTTGCCCTATTTTCAATTATTGTTGCTTATTGTACAGTTTACTTTGAGAATTTTTCAAGTGTCATTCTAAAGACTTTTAATCACTTTTTTTTTTTATGGTCTAATGTTCTTCTGGTGGTCTTATAAAAAATGCTGACAACGCTCCACACATTGGCGTGCATCTTGTTTACACAGCAGGTAAAACCTGTTGGAATTGTGTCATTTGTTATCATCAGATTGGTAACAAAAGTTACAAATAGTGTCTGACTTGATTTCTTCTGCGGGCTACAATATATTAGATTACTTTCATTTGTTTTCAAGTAAACCTTCTTTTCAAGGTGTGGCGGTAATAAAAATGCTTTTTCCTTCAACAACAACTCACTGCAGACTATGCGAGACACAACAAACATAATAAAACCCTTACAGTACTATGTCTGCTCTCACTAGGTCGCCGGCTGATGGGATGTTTACATCTTCCCATTCAGATGGAGAATCATGCTGCGTTCCAGTTACCTCGGAAGTTGGAAGTCGTAGGTGGGAATTCAGTTACGAGGTCGGATATCAAGATAGCCACATCCACGAAAGCTCATTTTTGCGCTTTCCTTGTCCTAATACAAACAACTTGTGGGAAAATATGCACTCTTTCTACAATCTTCATCAGAGTAATGAAGAGGAAACACACGACACTATTACTAACGACGTACAGCATATATACCACATGAAAATAATGTAGTTTACCCTACAGTTTTTTTGTTTTTTTTGTTTGCTCCATGCTTTTTTAACCTGTAAAGCACTTTGGTTCAATCTAAAAAGTTGTTGAAAATGTGCTATATAAATAAAGTTGACTTGACTTGACTTGACTACAGTGACGTTACCATATAAAACATACAACAATATGTGTATATACAGTATATATATATATATATATATATATATATATATATATATATATATATATATATATATATATATATATATATATATATATATATATATATATATATATACTTATACATATTGCTAATTTACTGCGACAAAAAATTATCAAAAGTGCTAATTACGGATATTATAGAAGTAGACATCATCTTTTACATCCAGAGAAGCCATCTTTGAAAACAACTCAGGGGGTGGTGAGAATGCTCCGACTTTCCGAGTCAGAAATCCGACCTCGAGGGGGCTTCCGGTTAAAATTCCAACGAGGAACTCGGAAGTTACGACTTCCCAGTACAAATGGAACGCACCACTAATCATAGTCCATGCGAATGGTTGAAAAAAAGGTGGGTGCAAACGTCTCAGTTTATGGCCACATTCTTTTACTATCCATGTGAGAGGCATGATTTATAATCTAGAATTAACTTTCACCAGCTCAGTGGCGATGCAGCAGCTCACCAGCTCATGATATCAATATAACTAGTTATTGCTAGTTACCTCCCTGTGATCAATGCTATGCTAAAAGTAGGTCCTCAACGTTTGCGCTTATAATAACAACATCGCTAATACTTGGTTATTACACTGGAAAAACTCACAATGTCACCAAGTATATATTTCCCATTTGTAGTCAAAATATCGAAACAAACTTCATACAAGTCATAATCCCCTTAATAGTATTTTTTCAGTGATGCATAAGAACTTCTTCTTTACAAATTTGTTAAAGACACAAAACTTCACAGTACTAGTAAGTATAGCTAATAATATATTTTAATTGCTAATTTCAAGATCACTTTTAAGCTTTCAAAGCTTAAATATAATATCTTGTCTCAAGAAATCTTACCAAGACAATTTTAACCTGTTCCATTGGCAGATTTTTTTGCTATTTACAAAAAAAAAATTCCTTTTACTCTTTTTAAGAGCAGTATTTTTTTCCAGTGTATTTAGGTCATTAAATGTAAATGGAGTATAGTTAGCGCTTTTTAGATGTTTTTAGTAGGTTTTATGGTCGCAATTGACGCAGTGACGTCATGACTTAATTGTTAGCTGACATTGCTAGCGTTTATAGGCGAGTTAGAATGAATTGAAAAAAAAGACGTGTGTGTTCTTGTCTCATATAAGGATTGTGAATGATAGGTGAAATTTAAAAAAAGGGCATTTCCCCTTTAACATTACATGGAAGTGGATTTGGGATTTCAAAATAAAGTTACAAACATGACTCGCCATCCATACATACATACATCATTCCAAAAATGTGTCAATCCAACACGGTATATATGTGTATAGACAGTAAGGGTGTGGGAAAAAATCGATTTGAATTCGAATCGCGATTCTCACGTTGTGCGATTCAGAATCGATTCTCATTTTTAAAAAATCTATTTTTTATTTATTTATTTTTTTCATTTATTTTTTATTTTAATTTTTTTTTAAATTAATCAATCCAACAAAACAATACACAGCAATACCATAACAATGCAATCCAATTCCAAAACCAAACCCGACCCAGCAACACTCAGAACTGCAATAAACAGAGCAATTAAGAGGAGACACAAACACGACACAGAACAAACCAAAAGTAGTGAAACGAAAATGAATATTATCAACAACAGTATCAATATTTGTTACAATTTCAACATAGTGATTAAAAATCCCTCATTGACATTATCATTAGACATTTATAAAAAAAAAAAAATAAATAACAATAGTGTCACAGTGGCTTACACTTGCATCGCATCTCATAAGCTTGACAACACACTGTGTCCAATATTTTCACAAAGATAAAATAAGTCATATTTTTGGTTCATTTAATAGTTAAAACAAATTTACATTATTTCAATCAGCTGATAAAACATTGTCCTTTACAATTATAAAAGCTTTTTACAAAAATCTACTACTCTGCTTGCATGTCAGCAGACTGGGGTAGATCCTGCTGAAATCCTATGTATTGAATGAATAGAGAATCCTTTTGAATCGGGAAAATATTGTTTTTGAATCGAGAAACGCGTTGAATCGGAAAAAAATCGATTTTGAATCGAATCGTGACCCCAAGAATCGATATGGAATCGAATCGTGGCACACCCAAAGATTCGCAGCCCTAATAGACAGTCACATCATGATACAACACTGCGAGATACTTTTACTTTGAAGTTGTGCCCATAAAGCAAATGTGAGTGGTGGGCTGTAATTACAGGCGGGGCAGGGCAGGACAGCAATTGTAATTCATTTGCGTCTTTTTATGACTTTGCCTCCGCGTCTGAGGGGGTCGTAATATCCCGGAGCGAGCAGGGAAGCGAGTCGATTGTAATTAAAAAAATAAAAAACAGGTGTAAGGGATGAATATTTAATATGGAGAGGCCTCAGCTTCATTAGTACTTACTAGGCCTGTGAATTTCTGGGCACCGCACGATTTGATTCGATTCTTGGCGGCAACATTTTGATTCAGAATTGATTCTTGATTCAAAACAATTTTTGATTCAAAATCAATATTTTCTGATAATAATGGGTTTCAGTTCTATGATTAACTACATTCCTCCATAAAATAGATGAACAGTTCTGATCTATTTCTGTATTATTTAAAAGAAAACTGGTTTTGTTTAATAAAATTCTACCCAAACATTTAATAAAGTCAAATACAAATAAGGCAAAAAGAGAAGTATCTAACACTTCATCAGTACAGCAATATGCACATCTACAGTACATCAGGGGTGTTAAAACTACAAGTGCGGCCCACTTCAAACAATAAATCTTGCCCGCAGGTAAATTGCAATCATTGTATAACATTTTGAGTGCTTCTAATAAGGGACGGCGTGGCGAAGTTGATAGAGTGGCTGTGCCAGCAATCGGAGTGTTGCTGGTTACTGGGGTTCAATTCCCACCTTCTACCTTCCTAGTCACGTCCGTTGTGTCCTTGGGCAAGACACTTCACCCTTTGCCTCTGATGGCTGCTGGTTAGCGCCTTGCATGGCTACCCATTCACACACACATTCACACACTGATGGCGGCATCAGTGTGTGAATGTGTGTGTGAATGGGTAAATGTGGAAATACTGTCAAAGCGCTTTGAGTACCTTGAAGGTAGAAAAGCGCTATACAAGTATAACCCATTTATCATTTAATATGTCACCATTTGGTGGACAACAAGCATTTTTTCTGATCAATTACCCTTTATCAATCTCTGAATGTGCAGCATTTCTTAATATGACCCAATGCAAACAACCT
>NC_084740.1:35890912-35968412 GCF_033978785.1 Entelurus aequoreus
TTTCCGGTCGGCGGACTGGTATCGAAAATAGGAATCGAAATTTAAGCTTTTGAACGATTACGGGAGAATCGGAAAGTTAGTCCCGGTTCCAATCGATACTCGATACTCGATACCCAACCCTAAACACAGTCCATTTCCAGGGTCCCACTTTTTTGTAACTGTTTTGAAAACAAATGATAAATGTATGAATGATCCTGTTATATCTCACGTTATATATTGTGTTTTGGAAAAAGGTTGTCATAAATGTTACTTAATTCATTAAACAAAATAATACAAAAGAAAACACATTTTTATGCATATGTAAATGTTTTCAGTTATAAACATTCATTCACTTTCTTCTTTCCTTAATGGATCTAAACTTTACCGCTGCCGGTATTTTTTTCTATATTTTTATTGTAATATTTTCAGAATGTGTTCGTTCTAATTTTGGCCAAAGTAAGATAAAGAAAACAGTTTGAAGTTGTCTTTATTTTTTAGTTTAATGCCATGATTTTAAAAGTGTGCACAGATTTTCCTCCATGCGGCCCCTGAGCTACAATGAGTTTGACAGCCCTGCTCTAGAACTACAACTGGTTCGGAACTAACAGTGTTGGGATGGTAATCGTCCAAATATGATGAGCTGCAAAGTATAACGCCTTCAGCGTAGTGGCTTGGAGAGCGAACGCAGGCGACAACAAATAAGATAGCTGGATGATACTAACTATGCTAACTAGCAAGATTGTTTCGACACCCTTGATCACCTCCCTGTCCTTCAACTCATTTTACTTGAATCCTATTTTTTTTCTATATTGTGGTGGCTGTGCATAAATCACCCATGGAACTTTTATTGTTAAGAGTTCCGGTCGGATGGGTTTTCCCGGGACACATTTCCAGTGTTGAATGTTGCACGAAGAAGCCACGGCTGTATAGATACTGATCGATTGCGGATAAGAAAAAAAAGGTAGCTCCATCTATTGATACTCCTCCTACCACTCCCATCCTTGCACGCTACAATATCTTTTTTTAAAAAAACAGAATTTATCATTTGACGCGGAAAGTAGTGTTTTTTTTGTTTTTGTTTTATTAAATCAACATAGGAAAAACACACAATACACTTTCAACTAGTGCATCAACCCCCCCCAAAAAAACCCTCCCTCCCCCATTCACACTCATACACACCCACTCACACAAAAAGGGGTTGTTTCTTTCTTCTACCAATATTTCTGGTTCCCACAACATGGACAACACTTCTGCAAGGGACACAGTCCCTGAAGCACACTTGATTGTATGTGCTGCTGGTCCACTAACATTTTCATTTAATTACTATTTTTTTTTATGTAATTATTTTTATATTGTTTTACTTTCTTTTTTATCCAAAAAAATATTTATTTATCTTATCTAAAAAAAAAAAAGGACCTTATCTTCACTAGACCAGGTTGTAAATGAAATTAGATTTGTTTAAAGGGTTTTTAAAACCAGGTCCAGTCCAGATAATGTCCAAGTCGGGTTCAGCAACACACACCTTCATTCATGTACACTGAAAAAAAATTAAAAAATGTAAAAGTAGTGTTTAAAAACGCGGATTTCCGCGGACATTTCACCCGCCTGGATAATGCACCATCACGGAACATTGTGGAAGCGCTGTATGAACCTAGGCATGACGCCCTACCACCAAATATAAAACACACACACCCACACCCACACAAACAAACCCCACACTGTGATTGGTTGGAACTTGGCAGCGCACACTCCACTAGCGCCATGACAACACTGCAGTGCCAGCGTGTGACCGGCATTTTAAGCAACCAATCAATGAAGCAATTGATGAATGCATCCATCCATCAATGTAACAAGCAGCCAACCATTCATCTTCACAGCGACCGACCAATCAGCTAATGAAGCAAACAACCACCTTTGATCCGTGCATCATCCATAAATGGAACATTCAACTCTCCAGCAAGCGGCCAGTCAACAACAAACCGACCGATCGTGGACCTTACCGGGATAGAAGTCTTTGGATTTGGACAGCTTGATGGTGGCTCCCGTCTCTTTCTGCAGTTGGACGATGGTCTGTCCTCCCTTGCCGATGATGGAGCCGGCCGCATAGCTGGGAATCAGAACCTTGAGAAAGTACTCGCCTTCCTCTGCAGCGGGGAACAGGAAACAGGAAGTTAGCGATGGAGTTCTGCTTTGAACTTTCCCGACAAGCAAAGCTGAAAGCTAATACATAGGATGTTGGTACCTTTGTCCTCGTGCACGCCATTTTTGTTTTTGACTAATGGAAACCTAAAGACAAGACCAGTGTCAAAGGTGACGACTGATCAAATGATCCGCAACGAGTCATTATTCCCAAAACTGCGAGGATTCCCTGCCGTCGTTGTTGCTCGCTTTCTAGCGCATTAGCATGAAGGCCTTTGAAGGCGGCGGCTTCCACACTGGTCTGATCTAATTTCGGCGTCGGGCCCGAGGAATCTGGTCCTCGTCAGCGCGTTGGCACGGCGACAAGGAGAAGGCTGCTCGCTGGTGAGCTAATGGGATCCAACCCCCGCCGGTAGACGCATAGCTTCACAGGAGCGCTAGCGTGGGCGTGTTGCTCCCACCAAATGACAAAAGCAAAGATGGATCGGTCTTGATTGCGCCTGCAGCGCACAAGGAAATTATGTTTGGACCTTTGTTCCGCACCTTCATCTTATTAGCTTAACCAGATTTGAACGTGAGATGGAGATGCTCTAAAAATGTTTCTGAGATGAACTTGGAACCAAATAGAATGAATAGGACATCTGTCAGAAAGTGTGAAAGAAGCAACTAGTGTGGGCTGCATTGTAACAGCCAAATCAAAAGAAAGAAAATATAAATAAAAAACAAATGTACAAATAAGCCTGGGCCAGTAACACATTTTGATTGATGATATATCCATCCATCCATTTTCTACCGCTTGTCCCTTTTTTGGGGTCGCGGGGGGTGCTGGAGCCTATCTCAGCTGCATTCGGGCGGAAGGCGGGGTACACCCTGGACAAGTCGCCACCTCATCACAGGGCCGATGCTATATTGATGATATATTGACCTACAAATTATTGCCGACAAACAATATTATTGTCGACATTATTTTGATACAAAATTAATCACTGATGTCATGATAATACAAAATATTACTGCAAGTAGGGCTGGGCGATATGGCCTTTTATTAATATCTCGATATTTTTAGGCCGTGTCGCGATACACGATATGTATCTCCATATTTTGCCTTCGCCTTGAATGAACACTTGATGCATATAATCACAGCAGTATGATGATGGGTCAAATGCAGAGGACAAATTTCACCACATCTAGTGTGTGTGTGTGACAATCATTGGTACTTTAATCTCTTTAATCTCTTCTATGTGTCTACATTAATACATTCTTCTTCATACTGCATTAATATATGCTAATTTTAAACTTTCATGCAGAGAGGGAAATCACAACTAAGTCAATTTACCAAAAGTGTATTTATTAAACAGTTATTAAGCAGCGGCACAAACATTCATGTCATTTCCAAAACAGAAATTGCAAAATTGTCAGAGACATTTTAAAACCAGCTATGAGTGCACTTTTGTGCATGATGTCACTAAGATGACATATCAAAAAAACACTAAATTAAAGTGCACTTTTTGTACAGAACGCAACTACAATAGTTTAAAACAAATAAAGTGCACTTTTGTGCATTATTTCACACAAGATATTTCAATAACTGTCAAATAAAATGAGCTGCATAATAGGAAATCAAATAGTGTATGTCCTTCGCTATGTGGTAGGTTCCTGCGGGCGTTATCTCCTGTTGTTGACTATTTCTTTCATACGGCGTTGATGTGGAAATGGTTGCTTGGGCATTTTGTTGGTGTGGCACCGAACGGAGATGTTGACATGCGGAGTTTCAAGCACTCTTCATTCTCTAGCGGGTGACTTTTTAAATGATGCTACATGAGCAGTGGTGCTACTTTTTGTAGCAACGCTTTTGCCGCATACTTGTTCAACATCTTCCCGCTTGAAGCCAAACCACCGCCAGACGATGGACTCCCTGCTGTTTCTTGGGAATTAATTCTTCCTCCATTTGTTACCAGATTTGCACCTTCTTTCTCTCGTATTACCACTCGCACCGCACCGCTAGCATCACAGCTAACGTTACCGTGCCGCTACCTCTCTGCTCCGCGAGGGCGTATGACGTTGCACGCGCGACAGTATGTGACGTATGTAAGAAGGTGCGCTTGTTTTATGTCTCTGTGAGAAGGAGAGACAAGAAAGAGTGGGAAGAGCCTGTAGTGTAATGCCCGCAGGTAAAAGCAACTGCGTGAGAACGTATACTCGAATATCACGATATAGTCATTTTCTATATCGCACAGAGACAAACCCGCGATATATCGAGTATATTCGATATATCGCCCCGCCCTAACTGCAAGTATACCCTTTCAAATGCAATACACTTTTATTTTTTCTTATATTTGATCATTTTAATGGAAATGTAAACGTTAAAAAAACAAAACTATAAAATAAAAATACACTCTGTCAGCAAAATGTTGCACTTGAATAAAAATCACAACTGAAAGCAATAACATCGGTTTTGTCTCTGTTAAAGAACCACTTGAGAACTTTCAGTTTTGGTTGATTTTGGCGGCACCAGTGGGCCAAAGCGGTAGTGTTTTGCCAGGAGAATAACACATTTAATGTAAGAAATACGATTAAATGTAAGAACACATTTCCCGTGATGACTAGCGCATATAGCGTCAAACTGACATGATGTAATATAGGCACAAATATTAGGTCTCTAATGGCTATGCTGATGTTAAATAGCAGACACTATCAATAAATTATTTTGGATTGCGCTACAAACATGACGCTACTACCAAGAATGTATCGGGGCGGATGCAAGTCAGAAGCAAAGAAAGACCGGTGGGAGAATTTTTTCAGAGGAAATAGTAGTGAAACTATCAGGCTGGTGGCTATTTATTGCTACCACGCAAATTTCAGATAGCGAACATTAGCATTAGCATTTTGATTTGAGCATCGAAGGCCACTTACTAGTTTAGCAGGAACAAGTCTAAGGCAACACCACCACGCGAGCGAGTGAAAGCTGGGGCAATGTTTTTTATTTTTGTCTCCTCAGACAAAACTTTTTGTTACTTTGGTTGTTTTGCAGCTTTGGCCATGATATCAGTAATTGCATGCAGGCATTCTTCTACTTCTTTTAGTTTTGTTTGCATCGACTTCCGTCTTTTTAACGAATGTGAAAGGGGGAGTGACGTACGCTGTAAAGCAAGTCAGCACATTTGTAGTTTTTTGTGTGGCAGGGTTCCTGCCACCCTCCTCAAAGTCACTAAGTGCCAGTGAGATACAACCCCCCTCATGCCATGACAGAAGTGTCATTCAACTAGTTGTAAGTCTCAGCCCAAAAGTTATGAAAACATTTCATGAAGGTTGAAAAGATACTTAGTGCTGCTTTAAGAAGGCGGTGGGGGTACCCTCAATTATACACAAACAAACCAATAAACAACTAAATAAAGTTATTGTGACAAGAGTGATCGCAGTTACCATTATTATTGCGGTATTGTTGAATGTGCTCAAACAGTACACACACTAAATATTTCTAAGCAAGTTGTATTTTCTTTTTTAATAACTAAAATAAATAGTGAAACTTTCCTGGCAGAGAAAACATCAAATATTGTTCCGGCTACATGAGAGCCATATTAATTGTATTTGTGTGTTTAAATGTGTTACCTTATTTTTAAACATTTTAGGATGTTTTTTTTTAACAAACGCAGATCGGCTGATCAGTTGTTTCACTTCCGGTTAAAGTGACGTCACGGGAGTTCACTTCCTGTTTAACGGACGTCCGTCTGTTTCGACGCCACACTGTAGAGTTTATATCAATAACTTTGTGTAAAGACAGCACAGCCTTTATGTTCAATGTGAATACAGTATCTTAGTTGTTCAGGGCAGTAATGTATTTGTACAAGTTTAGATTTGTATGACCTTTCTTATTGAGGAAAGACGTTAATGTGGCTTGTTTTTAGGTTAGCATTTAAGATAGTCCTAAGATAATCAATTCATCAAAGTGTGGGTGTCAACCACGGTTTTTCTATCATTTTAATTCAATAATCGTCAGGAGTTTTACAGCGGTTATCATTATTACCATTTATGTGCATATACTGTAGTACTGAAACCGATTCAAAAGAGTGACTCCTCTTGTAACCGTAACAACTAGGGGTGTAACGGTACGTGTATTTGTATTGAACCGTTTCGGTTCGGGGGTTCCGGTTCGGTTCGGAGGTGTACCGAACGAGTTTCCACACGGACATATAAAGTAGCGTAATGCACGTTGTGTAAACAATGTGCATTGTTTACTCAAAATGTCGGACATTTGAGGCATTTAAGAAACCCGTTAGCGGCTCCGCATGCCGCTAACGGGCTACGATAGACTGACCATACGTCCTTTTTTCACCGGACATGTCCTGTCCTCTTTTGCGGAGCTGTCAGGGCGGCGTTTCTTAAATGCCTCAAATGTCCGGCATTTTGAGTTAGGGTTGCGTGTATTTTCAATGTACGTTCAGGGTTAAGAAGGGGTTAAAAACAAAACAAATTGTGCGCGCAGCAGCATTGGTGAGGGAGGGGCAGAGACAGAGAGAGCGAGAGAGTTATGATAAACGCGCATGCGTCGCCAGGCTCTGCTTTTTATCCATAGATTTATCAGATTTAATTTTTTATTATCTATAGCAGGGGTGTCAAAAGTGTGCCCCGGAGGCCATTTGCGGCCCACAGCTAATGTTTTAAAGGCCCACGGCACATTCTAAAAATACTATTAAAATAAACAAAAACATAACAAAAGTCAAATAAAAAAGCTTAACGGTTAAATGTAATTTAGAAAAAGTTGCAATGTTGACTAATAAAACTAAGCTTTTTTTTTCTTTCAAACTGTCATTGCTCAAAACATAACATTGAATCAAAATCAATGTTATTATGAATTATTGACCTATCCAAGGTTCCGATTACTTCACATCAAATATTCCACTAAGAAAAATATTTTTGGTGGAAGATTTTGTAAATTTGGTAAATAAATAACCCAAAAATGTATATTTTGTTGTTTTCTTACTGTACCGAAAATTAACCGAACCGTGACCTCTAAACCGAGGTACGTACCGAACCCAAATTTTTGTGTACCGTTACACCCCTAGTAACAACGCATGCACATTGCGATTTAATCGACGCTGGAAAAGTACAGACTTCATTTTTATTTATTGTTAAGTTAATTGAGTCATGGAATATCTACGCAGGCCTGTGTGCAAAGTGAGGAAGAGATCACGTGCGTCTTCCTGCTGCAGTCCATGTGTCAGTGTGGCCTTCCTCATGTTTGATAATCCAGGACACGTAACCTCAAGGGGGGTGGGGGGGATTAAAATAGGATTATTATTACAGGGCCACACTCTCGCACAAAGGCGGGGCGGCTGATCTCGCGGCGTGATCAACTCGAGCGTAAAAATACACCAAAATATTGAGATCCTACTGAGACCGTTCGACTCGCAGCCAGATGGACGCTTCGTCATTCTCGCCATCAGCACGACTTCCTGAAGCTCGGAAATAAACACACCTCCGCTAAAGCACGTTCTGGTACGATGAAGATTTTCGATCACACACACATTTTAATGTCCGCACATTTTTAATAGAATCATTCCTGTCCACATACAGACACGTTAGGAGGAGGCAAAGCGCAGTCCAAAGCAAGAACTGCAGAGGCCCAAACAGACCTACACCAAGGCCGTAGAGTTCCAAACATGTCTGACGTGTCTCTGCAGTCAATGCGTGCACAGAAAGTGTCCAGATGCAACTTTTTCCACATACGGATCAAACATGGGGAATGTTAGAAAAGGTTTCATCAAGTGAAAGTAGTCAAACAGAGAACAATGGTAGGTACACTGAAAAAAGTCAGTGTTCAAAAACAAAACAAAAAAAATACAAAAATTAGAGGTATTTTACTTGAACTAAGCAAAATTATCTGCCAATAGAACAAGAAAATTTAGCTTGTCAAGACTTTCCAAAACAAGTCAAATTAGCTAACATCAATAAACCCCAAAATACCTTAAAATAAGTATATTCTCACTAATAACAAGTGCACTTTTCTTGATAGAAAAAACAAATATGAGACCTTTTTTCTCAATATGTTGAAACATTTTCTTAAATTGAGTAAATGCTAGTGGCATTATCTTGACATACTGATATGCGCTCGGTATTACATTTCTTGAAACCAGCAAACTTATACTAAAAACTAGTTTATTTTTTTTAATGGAAAGGCAACAAGGCAACTGCTTGTTACTCTCGGGGTCTCCTAGCCGCTCAGGCAAATCATATGGTCTAAAAATGCATTTTCCCATCCATAAAGTGCGTGCTCTTTCAGTGTGCAAGGAATGTGTATATATATATATATATATATATATATATATATATATATATATATATATATATATATATATATATATATATATATATATATATATATATATATATATATCAAAATGGTTTGAAATGTCACATGTTAAATGTTTAAAAATTAACTGTCAGTTTGCTGTACTGTGCCAACTGTACTACTATATGAGTACGTATTTTCTATTGTTTCATTGAAAATAAAACAGCAAAGTCCATTTGGCTGTCATCTGTTTTAATTATGAGACACAATTGTGACAAAGTCATGATTTTTTATTTCATGCTTGAAATAAGAAATTATTACTTTGAAAAAGCAGTTTTATACGTGTGAGTGTTGATGACACAGCTTTGCAACAGTTGATATTCTAGTTTCAAGCATGTTTTTCTCAATATACACTACCGTTCAAAAGTTTGGGGTCACATTGAAATGTCCTTATTTTTGAAGGAAAAGCACTGTACTTTTCAATGAAAATAACTTTAAACTAGTCTTAACTTTAAAGAAATACACTCTATACATTGCTAATGTGGTAAATGACTATTCTAGCTGCAAATGTCTGGTTTTTGGTTCAATATCTACATAGGTGTATAGAGGCCCATTTCCAGCAACTATCACTCCAGTGTTCTAATGGTACAATGTGTTTGCTCATTGGCTCAGAAGGCTAATTGATGGTTAGAAAACCCTTGTGCAATCATGTTCACACATCTGAAAACAGTTTAGCTCGTTACAGAAGCTACAAAACTGACCTTCCTTTGAGCAGATTGAGTTTCTGGAGCATCACATTTGTGGGGTCAATTAAACGCTCAAAATGGCCAGAAAAAGAGAACTTTCATCTGAAACTCGACAGTCTATTCTTGTTCTTAGAAATGAAGGCTATTCCACAAAATTGTTTGGGTGACCCCAAACTTTTGAACCGTAGTGTAGGTCATAAAATCTCAGCAACAAGCTGTAATATCTTACTGAGATCATTTAGGACCAAAACACTTAAAACAAGTAAAACACTAACATAAAATCTGCTTAGTGAGAAGAATGATCTTATGAGACAGAAAATAAGCAAATATCACCCTTATTTGCGATATTTAATCTTACTTAGATTTCAGTTTTTGCAGTCTAGATGGGGGGGAGACATAATCGATGCGTCACAATTCGGACATGGGCAATTGTAAAATGGATGAGTAAACGTCCGTAATCGATTATTTATTTATTAAAATTAAGTAATGCAGACAATTCTAACATTCGGCTGACCGCAGCGAGCCGCCACACCAAAAGATCCGACCCGTTTCTTTATTTTAGGGCACTCCAGTTTTGCACACATTTCCATGAATTCAACAACTTTGACGGGAACTAATTAAACTGTTTCTTTTCATAAATGCACTGTTTTTAAATGTTGCAAGTGATTTGGTGGTGGAATAATAGGTCTCAAATATTTGCGTTAATTGAGATTTATTAATATTTAGCGCCTATTTATATCACGTTAATCCATTTTTTTCATCTCTTACATTACTGTTTCTGCACGCCAGCTGCCTCGTCATCCTCTTGTGTATTTACTTGTGTAGTTTATGATTATTGATTAGATCAAATCTGATCCAGGATCATTTTGTTTTGAGTCCGTCCTCCTCACACACCTTGTGCGTGTTGAAAGTAAACGGTACATTATTGGTCCAAGACCAGAGTTAACATTTTGTTGTCAACAAATTTTAAGTTAATTAATGCATTTTTGGGTGGCAGTGGTTAGCGCTGGTGAAAAGACTTCGATTTGTGTGGAGTTTGTATACCGTATTTTTCAGACTATAAGTCGCAGTTTTTTTCATAGTTTGGCCGGGGGTGCGACTTATACTCAGGAGCGAATTATGTGTGAAATTATTAACACATTACCGTAAAATATCAAATAATATTATTTAGCTCATTCACGTAAGAGACTAGACGTATAAGATTTCATGGGATTTAGCGATTAGGAGTGACAGATTGTTTGGTAAACGTATAGCATGTTCTATATGTTATAGTTATTTGAATGACTCTTACCATAATATGTTACGTTAACATACCAGGCACGTTCTCAGTTGGTTATTTATGCCTCATATAACGCACACTTATTCAGCCTGTTGTTCACTATTCTTTATTTATTTTAAATTGCCTTTCAGATGTCTATTCTTGGTGTTGGGTTTTATCAAATACATTTCCCCAAAAAATGCGACTTATATATGTTTTTTTCCTTCTTTATTATGCATTTTCAGCCGGTGCGACCTATACTCCAGAGTGACTTATAGTCCGAAAAATACGGTAATGCTTATTTAGTGAAACGAAAAGAAATGTAAAACTGCATCAATAATTGAATCGTAGCTCCTGAACCGTAATGGAATCATGAGGTGCCCAAAGAGTCCCACCTCTAATGGCAGGTATGAAAAACACTAACCTATTTATAATTTAACCCAGGGACGGCGTGGCGAAGTTGGTAGAGTGGCTGTGCCAGCAATCGGAGTGTTGCTGGTTACTGGGGTTCAATTCCCACCTTCTACCTTCCTAGTCACGTCCGTTGTGTCTTTGGGCAAGACACTTCACCCTTTGCCTCTGATGGCTGCTGGTTAGCGCCTTGCATGGCAGCTCCCACCATCAGTGTGTGAATGTGTGTGTGAATGGGTAAATGTGGAAATACTGTCAAAGCGCTTTGAGTACCTTGAAGGTAGAAAAGCGCTATACAAGTATAACCCATTTATCATTTATTCGAAAAGATTTACGCGGTCTTTAAATTGAAGTGGAGTGAAAATAGTTTTGGGCGACACCTCGCATCAACATAACGCAGTAAGTTAAATGATGCGGACACGTTTGTTACTGGATACTTTCTGATACGCTGCCTTGGATACATCGTATGTGTAAGTAATATGCAACTATAGTTATTTGAGACTTGCTTATGTTGACAAATGTGCTGTTTCAGACTAATAAAGGCCACCTATTTGCCTAGCTTGTGTGCTATTGTGTGCTTAGCTGTTATGTATCTGCTAGCTCCTAGTAGTGTGGAGCTTTGCCTTTACTTTTTGTAAATGACTTCACTGAAATAAAAGACCAAACGTGTGTGCTGATTAGAAGATGTTAACTTTGAACATGCTGCAGGACCGCTTGTACTTTATTGGCCAGTTTGATGCAAGCTGATGACCAAAATTGACTCCAAACACCCATAATCGAAAGTACATATTCAAAATATATATGCAGGATAAAAAGACAGTAATCAGGTTAAGATCAAGTCTCAGTTCTGACTCATTGCACCCATTTGCGAGTGGAGGGGTGGGGCTTAGGGCCACCAACGTCTATTTCCCGTCCACGTTGGCGCCTCCAGCCTTCGTCCATGTGACCTCCTCTCACACACAAAAACCAAGCGGTGGCCGCAGGACAAAAATAAACAAAGATGGTGGATTTTCGGTGTAAAAAAAGAAAGCGGTGTCATTGTTCCAAACTACATTTCAGCACTGCCCGCTCCTGAGAGCTCCGAACTGGACCGGCTCTGTTCTGGTGTCGCGGGTCACAAGAGGCAGGAAACAAGCTCCGCCCTGTCTTTCCTTACGATGAAAGACAAAGAGCAGGGAGCTCAAATGTGCACGAGGCTCTGCGCACGCGTGTCCAGACTGAATTTTCCTACACTGCAAAAAAGAGCTGTCAAAATATGATTTAAAAAAAGACTAGATTTTAGGAAAACTATAAAGCAATAGCTGAATAGACACATAATTGTACTTGATAAAACATTCTAGATTCACATTTGTGTAGCTAGAAATTAGCAGGACTTTTAAACTAAAAATAGGTATTTTAATAATAATAATAAAAATACATTTAAATTATAAGCGCCTTTTAAAAATCCCAAGGAAACTTTACAATGCACATTTAAAATAACAAATTATTTATTTTATTCTGAAAACAACTTGCCGTTTTTAAATGAAGCATTCTTGGGATGTTGAAAAGCTTTACACAAAATGTTCAATGTGGGGAAAAGAAACAAAATATATTTTGTTATTATTCCTATTTTAAACTTGGACAGAAAAAATACAATTATTCATTAAAATTTGACGACGACGACTCAGGCAGGCAACAGCAAAAAACGCCAAAGAGTTGTTTAAAATGTTTGCTAGTGCACTGCAAACTATTTGAAGATTTAAAATTGTATTTCTAGAAATTTCACTAGTTTTAAGAGCTATTTTCTTGTTTTTAGTCAGTGATTAATCTTGATTTTATCAAACGCTATTTACTTGTTTTTAGTCAGTGATTAATCTTGATTTTATCAAGAGCTATTTACTTGTTTTTAGTCAGTGATTAATCTTGATTTTATCAAGAGCTATTTAATTGTTTTTAGTCAGTGATTAATCTTGATTTTATCAACAGCTATTTAATTGTTTTTAGTCAGTGATTAATCTTGATTTTATCAAGAGCTAATTACTTGTTTTTAGTCAGTGATTAATCTTGATTTTATCAAGAGCTATTTACTTGTTTTTAGTCAGTGATTAATCTTGATTTTATCAAGAGCTATTTACTTGTTTTTAGTCAGTGATTAATCTTGATTTTATCAAGAGCTATTTAATTATTTTTAGTCAGTGATTAATCTTGATTTTATCAAGAGCTAATTACTTGTTTTTAGTCAATGATTAATCTTGATTTTATCAAGAGCTATTTACTTGTTTTTAGTCAGTGATTAATCTTGATTTTATCAAGAGCTATTTACTTGTTTTTAGTCAGTGATTAATCTTGATATTATCAAGATTAATCAAGAGCTATTTACTTGTTTTTAGTCAGTGATTAATCTTGATGATTAATCTTGATATTATCAAGATTAATCACTGACTAAAAACAAGTAAATAGCTCTTGATAAAATCAAGATTAATCACTGACCAAAAACAAGTAAATAGGTCTTGATAAAATCAAGATTAATCACTGACTAAAAACAAGTAAATAGCTCTTGATAAAATCAAGATTAATCACTGACTAAAAACAAGTAAATAGTTCTTGATAAAATCAAGATTAATCTTGAAAAAATCAAGATTAATCTTGATAAAAATCAAGTTAATCACTGACTAAAAACAAGTAAATAGCTCTTGATAAAATCAAGATTAATCATTGACTAAAAACAAGTAATTAGCTCTTGATAAAATCAAGATTAATCACTGACTAAAAACAATTAAATAGCTCTTGATAAAATCAAGATTAATCACTGACTAAAAACAAGTAAATAGCTCTTGATAAAATCAAGATTAATCACTGACTAAAAACAAGTAAATAGCTCTTGATAAAATCAAGATTAATCACTGACTAAAAACAAGTAATTAGCTCTTGATAAAATCAAGATTAATCACTGACTAAAAACAATTAAATAGCTCTTGATAAAATCAAGATTAATCCCTGACTAAAAACAAGTAAATAGCTCTTGATAAAATCAAGATTAATCACTGACTAAAAACAAGTAAATAGCTCTTGATAAAATCAAGATTAATCACTGACTAAAAACAAGTAAATAGCTCTTGATAAAATCAAGAGTAATCACTGACTAAAAACAAGTAAATAGCTCTTGATAAAATCAAGATTAATCACTGACTAAAAACAATTAAATAGCTCTTGATAAAATCAAGATTAATCACTGACTAAAAACAAGTAAATAGCTCTTGATAAAATCAAGATTAATCACTGACTAAAAACAAGTAAATAGCTCTTAAAACTAGTGACATTTCTAGAAATACAATTTTAAATCTTCAAATAGTTTGCAGTGCACTAGCAAACATTTTAAACAACTCTTTGGCGTCTTTTGCTGTTGCCTGCCTGAGTCGTCGTCGTCAAATTGTATTGCTAGTAGTTCAACGAAGCTCAATGTGCGATTATTCCGTTTCATCTTTCCCTCTGGACCCCCTCTGCTCTTCCCATCATGCACTTGTTCTTCCTCTTTTCCACACCCCTCCCATCACGTCGCTGCGGTGACCCACTTGTGCGACGCGCAAAGCCTTCAGACTGCCCTGCTTTCGATGGAGGCTAGCTAATTATAACCAGGCCGCATTAATAAGGCGGGGGAATCGGTAAATAGGAAACACAAAAACACTTCCCCCGCCAGCGGAACGTCGGCGGTGCCTTCCTAGCAACGCGCCGTCCGTTACATCACCACGGCGACCAGGCTGTACAGAGCTGGACTAGACTTTTGATGACATGAGACCCCTTCCTGCCTACTGCCCGCCCATTGCGCTTCATTTAAAACTCCTGTCTTTTACAGCCCTTGGTGGTTTTAGGGGCATTGTGCAAGAACACAGGCAGAACCAATAAAATCTGCTGAGAGCTTTTTATACAAACAAGTCAAAATTAAGTCATCGCTGCAAACATCCCGCTACAAGTAGTCCTGATGGTCTCCAGCAGGCAACATTATCTTCTTTCCAAACAACAAACAAGCCACTTCTACTTTCCCCTTCACTATCAGGAGATGACAATACACCACACACACACGGCATGCACTGCAAAAACTGAAATCTAAGTAAGATTAAATGTCTCAAATAAGGGTGATATTTGCTTATTTTCTGTCTAATAAGATAATTCTTCTCACTAAGCAGATTTTATGTTAGTCTTTTACTTGTTTTAAGGGTTTTGGTCCTAAATGATCTCAGTAAGATATTACAGCTTGTTGCTGAGATTTGATGAGCTATATTGAGTAAAACATGCTTGAAACTAGAATATCCACTGATGCAAAGCTGTGTCATCAACACTCACAAGTATAAAACTACTTTTTTAAAGTAATAATTTCTTATTTCAAGCATGAAAGAGACAATTGTGTCTCATAATTAAAACAGATGACAGCCAAATTGACTTAGCTGTTTTATTTTCAATGAAACAATAGAAAATACGTACTTATATAGTAGTACAGTTGGCACAGTACAGTAAACTGACAGTTAATATTTAAGCATTTAACATTTGACATTTCTAACAATTTTGAACAGAAATAGTTCATGCACAGTCAAAAAAAATCCTCAAAATTACAATTAAAAAATTTTTGGCCGGGGGCCGGGCTGTATATATGCGCACTAATTGACAGAAAGAGCACGCACTTGGCGCAATGATGTCATCTTATCGATGGAAAAATGCATTTTTAGACCATATGATTTGCCTGAGCGGCTAGGAGACCCCGAGAGTAACAAGCGGTTGCCTTGTTGCCTTTCCATTGAGAACAATAAATAAGTTTTTAGTATAAGTTTGCTGGTTTCAAGAAATGTAATGCAGAGCGCATATCAATACGTCAAGATAATGGCACTAGCATTTACTTAATTAAGAATATTTTTCAACATATTGAGCAAAAAGGTCTCTTTTTTTTCTACCAAGAAAAGTGCACTTGTTATTAGTGAGAATATACTTATTTTAAGGTATTTTTGGGTTCATTGAGGTTAGCTAAATCGACTTGTTTTGGAAAGTCTTGACAAGCCACATTTTCTTGTTCTATTGGCAGATAATTTTACTTAGTTCAAATAAAATACCACTCATTTTTGTATTTTTTTTTTCTTGTTTTTGAACACTGACTTTTTGCAGTGTGTGACTGTCCGTTCGTTTAGCACACGGGTAGAGGCGAGAGTTGTGGCAGGGCGCGCCTGGTCAAAAGGCCCCGAGAATCAAACAGTTCTTGGAGAAAACTCCCTACTCATTCGACCTGGCTCAGTTTAATTTTTTTCCGCTTTACAAAGCTCAGTCGCGCGTGGCCTCTATTAGTCAGACCCAATTCGAGGGAACCTCACAGATCTTGTCACTGTTTTGATGCCGTATATTACTATGAACACCAGAGAACACTTGTTTGGATTTAAAATAGCGGTACATCTTTTCTGACACGCCTCATTATATACAGTACATGTCCAACAGAGGTGGCATGGCACTAACCCATTCAGTATTCCCTTCTAGAGATGTCCGATAATGGCTTTTTTGCCGATATCCAATATTCCGATATTGTCCAACTCTTAATTACCGATTCCGATATCAACCGATACCGATATATACAGTCGTGGAATTAACACATTATTATGCCTAATTTTGTTATGATGCCCCGCTGAATGCATTAAACAATGTAACTTTACCATGAATTGATTAACGTGGACCCCGACTTAAACAAGTTGAAAAACTTATTGGGGTGTTACCATTTAGTGGTCAATTGTACGGAATATGTACTGTACTGTGCAATCTACTCATACAAGTTTCAATCAATCAATCAAAAACAAAGTTTTCCAAAATAAGAGAACAACTTCAACTCCAGTTATGGAAAAAAATGCCAACATGGCACTGCCATATTTATTATTGAAGTCACAAAGTGCTTTTTTTTTTAACATGCCTCAAAACAGCAGCTTGGAATTTGGGACATGCTCTCCCTGAGATAATCCTGATACCCACTACAATTATGAGAAATACTATACTTTGACTTTCACAAAGTGCATTATTTTTTTTATTTTTTTTAAACATGCCTCATGTTGGGGGAGGGGGGGGGGTTGAGGTGGTCTGGGTTGGTGGTAGCGGGGGTGTATATTGTAGCGTCCCGGAAGAGTTAGTGCTGCAAGAGGTTCTGGGTATTTGTTCTGTTGTGTTTATGTTGTGTTACGGTGCGGATGTTCTCCCGAAATGTGTTTGTCATTCTTGTGTAGGTTCACAGTGTGGCACATATTTGTAACAATGTTAAAGTTGTTTATACGGCTACCCTCAGTGTGACCTGTATGGCTGTTGACCAAGTATGATTTGCATTCACTTATGTGTGTGTAAAAGCCGCATATATTATGTGACTGGGCCGGCACGCTGTTAGTATGGAGGAAAAGCGGGCGTGACGACAGGTTGTAGAGGACACTAAAGGCAGTGCCTTTAAGGCACGCCCTCAATAATGTTGTCCGGGTGGAACTCGGGAGAATGGTTGTCCCGGGAGATTTTCGGGAGGGGCACAGAAATTCGGGAGTCTCTCGGGAAAATCGGGAGGTTGAAACCGATACTTTGATAATCAGAAGTTGTTTATATTCAGACAAGGCAAGCGCAATAATAGCTTTTGTGTATGTGGCCATCTTGAATTCTGACCTCGTAACTCGGCTCTGTCGTCGTTCCCAGCTCCAATTTCCAACTTTGAAGAAAAGCGTAGATACGGGAATAGGAGATCATTATTGGGCCAGAAAGTAGCTAGCTGCTAACTAACAAACGGACACACAAGCCAACGAAAGGTTCCATGTTTTGTTTGAGCAGTGCTGTGTTGCAAACATTATTTGGCTGGTATGGCTTTAAAGTTAATCCCTATTCAACTCGCGGCTCGGGGGCCAAATCCGACTCGGGCATGACACCATATTGGCCCTGAGTGCAGTTCAAAACTAGTGAGAAACATTTTTTCAGCATTTTCCTAAAAACACTATTGTGCGCCTCTCACATTGACGGATCCTTGCATTGACATTTTAACCTCATTAGTCAACATAGAACTCTGGGGTCCAAACTTGTGATTTACATAACCGAGGCGTTCCTCAAAGAACAGCAGAGCCTTTGACAAAATCAATAGAAAATCAAACTACTGTAGAGGACGGTGGTTTTGTGCGATTAAACAAAATAAGACTAACAGTTAAGTGAGAAGTCCAGTCCCCCAGTCCTTACCATTTAGAAAACCTGGCCCCCAAAACAGTTTAGTTGAATATCCCTGCTATGACACCTTCAGAACCACAGTTTTAAAGCCCTATTTAAGAACTTTCAGTTTTGGTTGATTTTGGCAGCGCCAGTGGACCAAAGCGGTAGTGTTTCGCAAGAAGAAGACCACATTTGCCATTATGACTAGTGCTACTGACATGATGACCGCTGTAATATTGGCACAAATATTAGGTCTCTAATGGCTATGCTGATGTTAAATAGCAGACACTATCAAAAAATTACCTTGGATTGCGCTACAAATATGACGCTACTACCATGCGCATGCAGGTCCGAAACAAAGAAAGACTGGTGGGAGAGTTTTTCGAAGGAAGTAGTACAGAAACTATCACGCTGGTGGCTATTTATTGCTACCACGCAAATTTCCTAACATTAGCATAAGCATTTTGATTTGAGCATTGAAAGTCACTTACTAGTCCAGCAGGAACAAAGCCAAGCCAGCATCGGTCTAAAATTCCTCGTCTTTGAGTTCATGTTGATCCTGACTGTCATTTTATCCGGGTAAGCTCTACTTTCCTTTTTTTGTCTCTTTAGACAAAACTTTTTGTTTCTTTGGTTGTTTTGGAGCTACTGCCATGATAGCAGTAATTTCATGTAGGCGTTCTCATCAACCTCCGTCTATTTCAACAAATGGGAAAGGGGGAATAATGACGTATGCCGTTAAGCGAGTCAGCACATTTGTAGTTTTTTGTGTGGCGAGGTTCCTGCCACCCTCCTCAAAGCCGCTAAGTGCCAGGGAATGACGAATGCCGTAAAGCAGTGGTGTCCAAAGTGCGGCCCGGGGGCCAGTTTCGGCCCGCCGCTTGTTTTCTATTGGCCCTCGGCAGGTCGTAAAAATTGAATGAGTTCATTATTACCGAGACATTATCAGTAATGCTGTCAAATGATACCCTTTTAAAATCAGATTAATCACACTTTTGAAGTCGGATTAATCACAACTATTACTCGCTTGCATGATTTCATTTAACTTCAAATTTAAATTAAATTAAAAAGGCCTCAATATTTGGTCACAAATGTAATTTAATTGTTAGAGTCCGTTTACGGTAAAGGAGCAAAATATGTGTGATTAATCTGCGTATTTACATGATTAATGCAACGTTTTTTGTGATAGATCGCATGAAGTAACTCGTTATTTTTGACAGCCCTCGTTGTTAGATGACACTTATTTTCTTTGTCACCTACAACACAAAGCTAACAGGGATGTTTTGTTCAGCTAGCTTAGCATATATTGACATACACTGGCTGGCTTTTAGCATCTTTAGCGAACAAAATGAGTCAAAAATGGCCCCCGCAGCCTTCCGTTGTACTGAATGCGGCCCTCGTCGGTTAAAGTTTGGACACCCCTGCCGTAAAGCAAGTCAGCACATTTGTAGTTTTTGTGTGTGGCGAGGTTCCTGCCACCCACCTCAAAGCCGCTAAGCGCCAGTGAGAGCGATACAGACCCCCTCAGGCCATGACAGAGGTGACATTCAACTAGCTGTAAGTCCATGTATCATCACAAAAGTTTTGAAAATATTTTATGAAGGTTGAAAAGTTACTTAGTGCTGCTTTAATACCCACGGACTAGAAAAGATGTCAAAGTTCTTGTTCTCCCTTTCTTACACCCTGCGCTCAATAAGACAAGTATTTCAGGCTGACAACATAATGAGCACGTCAAGCCTTCAAGAGTCCAAACAGGACCAGAACCAAGTGGTATAATTATTCATTCCCATCTAGCTGATTGGCTCTGATTGCTACCTGGAGAGCTTCATGGTGACCCTCAGCATCATGTGCTCCATGCATGTTCATAACAGTGGGATCCTCTCGCCCCTATTTAGAGCGTTCCTGCCGTGTGTATGCTATTTGCAGCTTGAATAAACTCGGTTCAACGTGTGTGTGTGTGTGTGTTGTGTAGTGGTGGAAGTGCTCCATCGTAAATAATCAACTTTCATCCAGCTAGTAAACAGACCAATCGGTTGCTAAGGCCTCTTCAGACCCTACGGGCCCAGAATAGGCTCCACATGCTGCGGGATTGAAGGCTCAAATCCCTGGATCTGGTGTCCCCGGGCCGGGGTGATGGCAGAGGGGGAAAAGGAGGGGGCGTGTCACTTGCCTAGAGAGAGAGGTCATCTCTCATGTTGCATCTTCGCTAAGACAAACATACCAACACTCATCCGCTCGAGTCTTTTACTTATTCCTAGCTTATTTTGGAGATGTTTACCACCTCCAAGTATACAAAGTGACATGTTTTGCTGGGCTCAAATGTGCAGAAAATTCAGTACTGCCATGTCTCACGTTACAACATGACACAACATGTGCTAACATACTTGGACCATGATGCGCGCTTTTGTGCGCTTATTACTTCATTCTGTTTTGGTTTGGCCAAAGTACAACGTTTTTATCCCAGTTAATAAACATGAAGGCAGCGCTTGGAACCTGCACAGTGCGTCACAAACATTTTTTTTTAGTGTGAGGGAGAAAACAGCCTTGGCTGGATAGCGGGAGGGGGGGGTCGGCCTCTGGGGACTCAAATATTCATCTTGTCAAAAGCGGAGAGAGTTAAGGGGGGGACATGCTTTGTCTAACACCCCCCGGTCCTGGGGGGTGTTTTGTTGGGGGTTGCGCACACACAAACACGTAAAGCCCCGCCAGCTGTCTACGGGCTGAAAGATGGCCGCCGGAGCTCATCGGGAAAGTAAGGCTCTTTGTACTTTTTGCACAGCGACCGGCGAGCGCTAACTTCTTGACAGCGGCCAGCCGCCATTTTGGACATGGCCGCGCCGCCAAGCGATGCGTCCAAAATCTGCGCAAAATGTTTCGTTTTGAATCAGGAACCGATTAAACGGCTCGATACTGTAATGTTACATCAAAGCGGCCATGCTAAGCGGCCTGCACTGTGGGTGTATTGTTTGGCGTTTTCAGCAAGGGGGAGGTGAACCCTGCTCTTCCAGTGATCCTTGCTTGGATCAGCCTTTTTCGTCATCCCCTCATCCATATTTATCGCTGCCCGCGCTCCTATCAGTGAGCGGCTCGCCGGAACAGCCAACTGCATGCACGCCTCCCGCCTATTCGCCCCACCCTGTCTTTTTTTTTTTTTTAAATAAACTGTTATGCAGTATTTTGGATTTTTTTTTTTTTTTTTTAAGTGCGTAGGTGGAGAGGAGAGGTCGAAGCGATTGGCTTCGCCGTCCTGCCCGATCGATCCGCAGCGTCGGTTGCCAAGCGATTGATGGAGGAGGACGAGGAGGAGGCGTGAGGGTCTGAAGGAGGGCATGATTAGAATGGATGAGGAGGAAGGAGTACCAGATAGAACATTGTGTTCTCCACGGGGCCAAAGGACGACACGGCGAAGTAGACGTCTCGTTAATTAAAAACATGATTACTTTCTACTTCCTGTTTGCCACTTTCCTCCTACAGTTCTCCACAATAAAAAGATGATCCACTCTGGGCAACAGCTTGCATCAATAGCAGCAGCGGCCCGTTCGATAGAGCGTGTGTGTGTGTGTGTGCGTGCGACTGAACGTCCTGACCTTGCAAAAAAATTGCCGTGCCAGTCCTTCCATTTACAAAATGAAACAAACATCACACACACCGAGAGGGCAATGTTCAGGAAAAAGGAAAGAACAAGACAAAGGGATTAAGAAAAGGAAAAGTTGTGGAAGAAGGAAAATAAAGTTGGGGAGGGTTGTTAAGGAAAAAGAAATCCAAGGAATGTTAAAGAAAGAAAGAGGAAAAGAAGAAGGGGAATTCAAATGTAAATGTAAAATAAGGTAAAAAAAAAAAAAAAAAAAGTAGAAGCAAAGCAAAGACAAGGAATAAAAAATGGCGTATTACAAGGGTTAACCATACTGCAGCATTGGTAACCATGGCAACTGGCAGTTCAGACCTGCCTCAAGGTCATCTTTGGCTCCTCCGCTGCTTTGCCTTCGCTAACTTGCCGCGTTGCCGAGAGCGATGAAACGAAACGCCTCGCCAGCCATGCGACTCCTAACGAGGACGCGCTTGTTAGCGGCGAGAAGGCTACGGCAGTTATTGCAAATATCAAACGGCACGGCGTTCGCTTTTTTTATCCTTGCCGACGTCCCCGACCTGACACCAACGCACCAAAGGCGCTGATTGATCTCCTTTATCCGGAAAAAAAATATATAAACTTTTTGATCTGGAGCAAACTGGAGTGTGGCCATAACACACTGTGTGTTAGGGGCTAACACCATTTAGTGGAAAACTTTTCTTTTCTTTTTGGCATTCAATAAGGTCATAAAATAAAAACTCACTTTCAGCTTGTCTGCTTATGTCGTCTTTCAGTCACCAAACTCCACCTCAGAAAACACTTGACTTTCCAAGTACCACGATAATGACCAACATTAACATATGGTAGCCTAGTAGGCCTAAGTAAACAATGAAGAGGTTTCATTTATCAAGTATATTTAATAGTTTTGGCCACTTTAACATAACACACAGTTTGAGCAATTACACTGTTTGAATATTTGAAAATAAAACACAAATTAATTTAAGTGATTCACATAAAAATACAGTAGTGTAGTAGGCCTAAGTATTCACAAAAACAAGGCAGAGATTTTATTTGACAAGTGTATTCAATATGTTTGGCCACTGTAACATTACACACAGTTTGAATATTGGAAAATAAAACACTTACCATTTAATCAAGTGATTCACATTTAAATACAGTAGTGTAGTATGCCTAAGTATCATTAAAAACAAGGCAGAGATTTTTTTTGAAAAGTGTATTCAATATTTTTGGCCACTGTAACATTAAACACAGTTTGAATATTGTAAAATAAAACATCCATCCATCCATTTTCTACCGCTTGTCCCTTACGGGGTCAGGGGGGTGCTGGAGTCTATTCCAGCTGCACAAGGGCACTTATCACTTAAATGATTCTTTGGCGTACCACTAGTGGTACCCGTACCACAGTTTGAGAATCACTGGAGTACATGTTTAATACATGTACACCAGAGGTGTCCAAAGTGCGGCCCGGGGGCCATTTGCGGCCCGCAGCTAATCGTTTACCGGCCCGCCACACATTCTGCAAAAATTGCAAAATTGATAGTATTGCAAAAATTAAAAAAAACATTAAAAAAAAGTGGAATGAGGTGAAATCTACTGAGAAAAAGTTGCAATGTTGACACAAAGCTGCCATGCAGGCTGTTTTTTTTTCTTTTGTCTTTGTTTAATTTTTTTTGCCATTGCTCAAAAAAAAAAAAGACAAAAAATCTCTGTTACAATGAATTATTACTTAAAAAATTTCACTTTAAAATGTTTTATGTGGAAAAAATATTGCATATATTGTGTGGTTGCCATAAAAAAACAAACAAAATAATAGTTCAAATGTAAAATCGACAGATATATCTGAAGTTGATCTCGTAATTTAAGTGTTAAAAGTAAAAAAAAAACTAATAAAAATGTATCACTTTATGAGTGGGGGACCTTTTGGATCCATAATGTATTTAGTAGGATTTTATTTAACATTTCACTGTGATTACTCAAAAATATGAAATAATTAAAATCAATGGTGTCCTGCATTATTGATCTTTTAGGGCTGGAATTACTAAATACTGCATATTTCAGTTTTACTATAAAAAACAAAGTTGTCTGTCTTTGACAGAAAAGGCATAAAACCTTTTTTTTTTTTTTTTTTTACTTTATATCAACCTGAAGTTGATATAGAGATTTACTGTAAGCGTTAAATAAAAAATAATAATAATTTGACTTATTTTTTACATTTTAATGACTGAGACCCTTTATGGTCCCCGGGAGCCCTAAAGGTTAAAAAAAAAAAAAAAATTCCATATATTTTGTTAAGGTTTGAAAATGAAAAATATCCAAATGGCCCCCGAATGCTTAAATTTTTCCGTGTGCGGCCCTCAGTGGAAAAAGTTTGGACACCCCTGATGTACACCCATCTGAGCCTACATGAGCGCCGTCGCCGGGCGGGCTGAGAATAGGAGAGCGGGTTCAGGGGCGTTACATTAAAAAGGTGGAAAGTGGGGGTGTAAGGGGATTGGGGTGGGGGGGCTGTAACAGCAGCTCCTCATTGATCTTTTCATCTCGGAAACCTTCAGCTTTTTATGAGACTTCGCTGTGATTTATGCGCCGCAGGCGGCCATTTCTACCACATGGACCACCTGACAGTTGACTGGCTCCGCCTACCTCTCTCGCTCCCCCACACACACACAGGGGCCTAAATCATATGTTGTACACAGCGGCGTGAAGAGGTGACTCACTGTGTGTCTAATAAAGCAGCACTTGTGTGGGCTTTGATCGCTCCTAACATTGCTGGACCGGGATCTCACCAATATGCAGTATAACAAGCCGGAACCAGGACCCTACGGGCCAGCTGGCATCTATTTGTTCAGGTCTATAGAGGCTAATGTCTGTCCAGCATCAAACCAAGGCAAATAGACACACCAAACAACTTGACACTGACTTCAAAGTATAGAGTGAGACTTGGATCAGCACCAAATAGTACACCTTCACACTGCAGCCTACGATGTCCAGGTGGGAACTTTTGTCAAATCCCATCTTTTTATGTGTCCAATCACATTACAAAAAAAATGCGATGTCTCATATGAACGCAAACTGACACGTATGCAGACATGGCGCCATGCCGTCACACGTGCTGCAGTGTTTACGAGAGTACCGTATTTTAGACGCACTTAAAATCCTCTTTTTCTCTCAAAACTCGACAGTGCACCTTATAACCCCTAATGTACGGAATAATTCTGGTTTTGCTTAACGACCTCAAAGCTATTTTATTTGGTACATGGTGTAATGATAAGTGTGACCAGTAGATGGCAGTCAAATATAAGAGAAACGTGTAGACTGCACTATGATGGCAGTCACACACAAGAGATACGTGTAGACTGCAATATGACTCAAGTAAACAACACCAACATTTTATAATTTCCATTGAAAATACAGAACATTGCACACGGAACTCAAAAATCTATAAAAATGTTTTAGTACGACTTTGGTAAGCTATGAAGCCACACCGCTTGATGTGCTTCAACATTTGAGTATTATTATGGTGTGTGTATAAGGTAAAACATTATCTGGCGTTTTTTTTCGCAATATTATGCAAAAGCAACTTTTCTTACCTTCTGGTACCTGCTGATCTGTATTTGGGATCTGCATAGGTCCTGAAAAATTGCGCGTGTCCGCCTTTCTAATCCGTGCCGACACCATAGTTGATAAGCTTTTTCTTTTTCTCTATCTTCTTGTTATGGGACATTCATCTTCCGCTGTTGCCATTTCTAATATAAAGTAATGTAAAGTTCTTACTTATATCTGTCAGTAAACTCGCCATGAAAGCGCTAAAACATACCGGTGTAGTGAGTTTATATTATTCACCCAAGGAACTTTAGTTATTAGAGTTTCGGTCAGACGGTTTTTCACCGGACACAATACAGCGTTGTTGTTGTTGTTTCCGGATGAGGAGAGGCTGCTCCGTTATTTATTTAAGTAAATTCTGAATGTCATTAAAACAGTTAGCTCCATCTTTTGACACTTCTTCCACCCCCGTCCTTGCACGCTACACCGCTACAACAAAGATGACGGAGAAAAGACGCTGCCGAAGGTGAGCCACGTAAATAAGACCGCCCACAAAACGGCGCATAATGAAGACACTGTCAGAAAGCGGCTTGAAGATGATCTGTAAAACATAATCTATGCAACATTTTGACCAAAGAACCACCATTTCATGTTATGTAGACAACAAGGAAATGTTTTCAATTTAGAAAAAATTTAATAATATGACTCCTTAAATGCACACTTTAATCCGGTGCACCATACTTATGAAAAAAGATCGAAAATAGACCATTCATCGGCAGTGCGCCTTATGGTCCCGAAAATACGGTAATCATGGCTCCAATTCTAGTAGGTCGCATTTTGGCATTTTGGCATGTGGGACATCTGTCAGATGTCCGATGTTCGCTCCGAAGAGCGTCTGAGGGAGGAGTCGGAGACAAGAGCGGTGGAACACTAACGTGAGTTTTCTACTCATTTGTCAACTATTTATTATGCGACCGTCGATTTTGGCGAATAATTATGTCGCTTGTCGCTTTTTGATGACGTATTGGTCGAAAGAACGCGACCAACACGCGATCGTTCAGACTATACAGGTCCGATACAGGTCACATATGGACAAAAAAATCGGAATTGACCTCGAAATGAAGGGAAACGTCTTTTTTGGACTAATGTCCAAGCCTCCACAAAGTTTATAAAGCAGGGGTGTCTCTGGCCTTGTTCACACTGCAGGTCAATTCCCATTTTTTTGCCCTTGTATGACCTGTATCGGATTCTTGCAATTCTGACTTTTTCGAATCCGACCCAGGCCTTTTTCGTACATGGAAATAAATCGGATATGCATACCTGCCAACTTTTGAAACTCAAAAATAGTTTCAGCATTCAGACAGGTTAGATTGTGGCTAAAACCTTTACATTTGTCATAATCAAAGGCAACTTTTGACACACAAAAAAACTGCAAAAATTTGACCAAATTTAACTATTAAAAAAAAAAAGTTAGAACTAAATAAAAAAAATTGAAATCTGAAAGTATTACGGATGGACAGACAGACAGACAGGGTGATATGACTATTTACAGTACCGGTCGGATAATAATGATGTATAATGATGCATATTATTTTTCAAATATTATGTAATTTATACACATTTTTTTTTATCCTTACATGAGCATGTGAAATGTAATCATTATTCAACTTACTGTGTTATCATAATAAATATGAATTGAAATCGTCCCAGCTTGAAGAACATACATGTATTTTCTATTCAATTATTTGAATAATGTTATGGTAATGACATCAGATTAACTGTCATAGATACATAAATAAAAAGTTAAAACGTATAGTACCATAAGTTACCATCATAGATGTCTTCGAATCTATGATTTTTTTAAAATTAAATTACTGTCGTTTCTCAAATAAAAATAATTCATAAAAAATATTATTAAAGTTGCAATATTTTAACATGCCCTATGGAAATAACATTGTCGTCTGGATATCAAAATTGAAAAATACTAAAAAAAAAAAAATTACCTATGATTTTAAAATAGTATTGTTAGTTACAAAATAAGGGAGAGGAAATTATGCATTTACTAAATTAATTCAATTTTAGTGCATATCTCCTTACTTGTCAGGAGTGAACACTAAAGGAGACCTTTCCTTTCTTCCATCCCAACATTAGTGCAGCATAAAGTGAAGTTTGCGTAATTTTCCCCTTATAGGCTTTGGAATATTCTTCACGGAATAACTGTAATTTTATTTTTGTTTTAAGACTCGTTTGCGATTTTTCTCCAGCTGATTCCATGACCGTCCATTCTGTTGAGAACAATGGCGATTTGGTGCCTAGCGTTTGGCAGTGGAGCTATAAATAGCCTCTTGCACAGCATACGGAATCGCTCGACAGGTAGTTATCAGAGCAGTGCCGATTATAATTGCTTTGATATGGTTCTTTTGCGATTTCCCGAATATTTTTTTTTATAGGATTTCAAGGTAATCATTTTTAATGGAAAACTGTAGTTTTTACCAGTCCAGCCGTAAACCGGAATGGATGATCAAAAACCGTACTCATTACGGGAAAACCCTAATTGTTGGCAGGTATGGATATGTATCGAATGCGACTGCAGTCTGAATGCGACTGCAGTCTGAACGCTCTGCTCGCGTTCATCCGACCAATACGTCATCAAATAGTGATCGGTGTCATTATTTTTGGTCAAAATAGACTGTTGCAAAATTAATAGTTGACAAATGAGCAGAAAACTGGCAGAAAACTCCCGTCAATGTTCCACAACTCCTAGCTGTCTAACTGCTCACCGACGTGCTCCTCGGAGCAGACGTCGAAGCAAACGTCCCGCAAATGTTTGCCCTAATCCTTCATAATCTTCCACGCGCAATAACTCGGTTCAAAAAATGCTGATTGCACAAAATCCTTGAAATTGCCAGAAATGCGACAGACTACAATTGGAGCCACGATTACTACAACAAAATCCCACCCTGCAGTGTGAACGTAGCCTGAAGTTCCCCAAATAAAACTATAGGTTGATTGGTGCCACACTGCAAAAGAAAAAAAAATAGCTAACGATAAAAAAAATTGTTATGTAACCATAAAAGTAGTTTGATTTAAGCCTGGATTATAAGCAATGTCAGTTTGCTTCTCCCCCTCCAAACCCCCCTGTGTAGCAAGTAGAGGTGGGAATCTTTGGGAACCTCACTATTCAATTACGATTGCGATTCACGAGCTACGATTCGATTAAAAATCGATTATTGATGCATCTTTAATTCATGTACCTGTATATTGATGCAGTTTTACATTTCTTTTCGTTTCCCTAAAAGAGTGTAACTCACTTGCAACTTTAAAAAACTATTCATTTGTAATAAGAAACAACTAAAATAATTCCCACATTTATTAAATGAAAATGTGTGCAAAACTGGAACATAAGTGCCCTAAAATAAAGGAACTGGTCGGATCTCTCGGTGAGATGGCTAGCTGCAGAGCACCAAATTTTAGAACTGTCTGCATTACTTTATTTACAATAAATAGATCGATTATTGATTATTGACGTTTACTAATCGATTCTATAATCCTTCCATGTCCGAATTGGGATGCGTCTAAAAATCTATTATTTCCTCTGCCCCCAGACGTGCTCCTCCAAAAACAAATCCAACCTGGAGTCACGACGTCGCAGACCATAAAGGCTGTGACTGGTCAGCTTGGACTACATTGTGTCCTGTGTACAGTATATGTGACTTTGCAAACACCTCCCTTTTCAGATCAATACTTGCACTCAAAGTGACTGTCACTCCAAAACGTCTCGCTTTAATTGCCATTGTTTGCTCGCGACAAAGGAAGCAAACAGGCTAGTAAATAGTCGATGAGTTTGATTGTTCCTTTTTGAGGTAACGCTCCAGAAAACACAGCCCACTAGCATTTCAGTGGAGTATTGCACGCAACCCAGACCAACACCTGTAAAAGGATCAAGACCGCGCTATAGTCTGGTGCGGATCAAAAATGAAAAAAGGAACCTTGGTGTGCAATTCAGTGCGCTTAGGTTAGAGTTTAAAGTTAAAGGTTTTTTTTACTAGCTGAGATGTAACAAAGATGACATAAAGATTATAAAGAGGTCATCAATCAGGCAGTCTTGGTCTGCCGGTCTGATCCGGTCCTGGGTTATGTGGACTGCGTTCATCAAATGAACCGTACCAGCAAAGTAAACGGATAGAGTTTGCTTTAACCCATCCATACATTTTCTACCGCCTGTACCTATCGGTGTGGACAAGTCGCCACCTCGGGTCAACACGGACAGACAACCATAACTATAACTAAATAAATAATTATAATATATATATTTCTTCAATAAAGTGTCAATAAAATGTAAGTCCAAATGAAAATAGAGCTTCACTACTTGAGTCATAATTTTTGCACTTATGAAACTCCTCTAAGACTTCAGCTCAGGACTTCTTCTGTTGGTTTGAGATTGTCATTAATGCTTTTTAATTAGTTTTTATCATGCATCCTCTTGAATACATTGTTTTACCCGCCCCCACTAAGTTTAAATACGATTGAGAACTTGATATTATTTGTTTTTCCGCACAAACCACTATGAGTTGCTGGCACCAGTAACTAAAAATAGAAAACATTTTTATTTAATTAAAACCTGACAATATTTATGTATTTATTATATTCTCATAACCAATCAACTGAAGGGTTATGTATGTTCGCTTGGTCATATTACCTGGTTGAGCCTGTTGATTCATTCCCAACTGGAGGCTTATGTATCGTTCAAAAATAAAAAAGACGCTAATGGTAGAAGTCCCTTGCCTGTCAGGCCACCCCACTATTTCAACAGCACTGCTTTAACCAGATTAAAAATGAGGAGTGTGAACACACCCTAACAAAAGATGATGAAAGAGGCTGTTTGGACACCATCGTCGATAACAATCAGCATATTGGCATAATCCTGCTGACAAACAAACTGCAATAAAAACATACCTCTTTGTTGAGGTAATGCTTTGAAGACGAAGAAAAGCCGCAGCTTTGTATGTATCAACATTTACATCTCAGTATTTATCACTATTTTTCCTGGAAATAAGTTTTAGTTCTAAATCGCGCGTGAGACAAAACATTGTCAACAGCAGCAAACTCAAATAATGACATGGCGTGCATGAGGTCAAAGGTCATGAGGACTCATCAGCTGGGCAGCATGAAGCAAAGAAAGACATGGAAATGGGTGTCATGGATACAGTATCAACAACATTAGCATGCCTTCATGAGCAGTGTATGTGTTCTATTTAAGTGTGGTTGCTGCATTGAAGAAGGTCAAAGGTTACTTGTAGAAACAGGTAGAAGGTGTCTTACCATGGCTCTCAGTTTCTTGGTCTGGGAAAACAATGCCTTCACTTTCAAAAAGGGGCTGCAGGAAGGCCACTACAGAGAAAGGAAGCACAGAGGGGGGTCGGGGTAGGGTGGGGGGGTGTGGCGTCAACTAATGGTTCAGAGAAACAACCAATAGGAGCACAAACCTCAAAGTTGTCCAAAAAGCTGAACTAATTATAATTTTTTTTGCTGTCATTAACATTAGATTGTGACTAAAAGACATTTGAACAAGTTAGGGCTTTCACTTTCGGCCTGTTGGTGAAGGCAGCTCAATCGCTGCTTATCATCATCACCACCATCATCATCATCATCATCCCAACCTTTTCATTTGTCTAAATGCCTGCCGCACTCATCATCCCCCAGGGAAGAGGGCACGGGGGGCTTTTACACGCAGCACTAAGCCGCAGTTAAACATTAGATCACAATCTGACCTCACTCATTAATCAAAACATCACCATCAGTATGGACTTTAACACTATACTGCCAAACAGTACGCGTGTAAAAGGCACTGACGTAGACTGTACACCAACATAAACAGTACTGACTTAAACAGCACTGGTGTAAACAGTATTGACTTCAACAGTAAATCATAAACAGTGCTGGTGTAAACAGTACAACATAAACAGTACTGATGTAAACTGTATTGACTTAAACAGTTTAACATAAATAGTACTGACTTAAACAGTACTTTGGAAACAGTATTGACTTAAACAGTATATCATAAACAGTACTGACTTAAACAGTACTGATGTAAACAGTACAACATAAACCGTACTGACTTGAAAAGTACCAATGTAAACAGTCCTGGCTTAAACAGTATAACATAAACATTATAACAAACAGTACTGATGCAAACAGTATTGACTTTAACGGTATAACAAACAGTACTGACTTAAACAGTACTGATGTAAACTTTATTGACTTGCACAGTATAACATAATCAGTGCTGATGTAAACAGTACTGATTTAAACAGTATACTAACATTAACAGTACTGACTTTAACAGTACTGAGGGAAACAGTATTGACTTAAACAGTATACTAACATAGACAGTAATGACTGAAACCGTACAGATGGAAACAGTATTGACTTTAACAGTTTACTAACATAAAAAGTACTGATGTAAAAAGTACTGACTTAAATAGTACACTAATAAACAGTACTGATGTAAACAGTACTGACTTAAACATTATACTAACATAAACAGTACTGATTTGAACAGTACCGACTTAAACAGTATAAACAATACTGATTTAAACAGTACCGACTTAAACAATATACTAACATAAACAGTACTGATGTAAACAGTACCGACTTAAACAGTATACTAACATAAACAGTACTGATCTAAGCAGTACTGACTTAAACAAAACAGTACTGATGTAAACAGTACCGACTTTAATTGTAAAAACAGGACTGATTTAAACAGTACCGACTTTAATTGTAAAAACAGGACTGATTTAAACAGTACCGACTTAAACAGTTTACTAATATAAACAGTATTGATGTAAACAGTACTGACTTAAACAGTACACTAACAAACAGTACTGACTTAAACAGTACACTAACAAACAGTATTGACTTAAACAGTATACTAACATAAACAGTACTGATTTAAACAGTACCAACTCAAACAGTATACTAACATAAACGGTACTGATGTTAACCGTTCCGACTTAAACAGTATAAACAGTACTGATTTAAACAGAACAAACTTCAACAGTATACTAACATAAACAGTACTGATGCAAACAGTACTGACTTCAACAGTATACTAACATAAACAGTATACCGATGTAAACAGTACTGACTTAAACAATATACCACCATCAACAGTACTGATGTAAACAGTACTGACATAAACAGTATACCACCATAAACAGTACTGATGTAAACAGTACTGACTTAAACAATATACCACCATCAACAGTACTGATGTAAACAGTACTGACTTAAACAGTATACCACCATAAACAGTACTGATGTAAACAGTACTGACTTAAAACAGTATACTAACATAAAGAGTAGCAACATAAAGCTAATGACTAAAGCCTGCAGTGATGGACATATCAGTGATTTAGGTGACTATTAAAGAGCACACTGATTGAAGTGGCTAATCAAAGCTGAAGCTGCAGACGTTCCCTGATGGTCTTCCATGCAAGTAGGTCACACAGACCTTTGCAAAGATATCAGGGATGGTTTGATGCAGCACAGATTTAACAGCTTTAAAAAGCATTGAAAAAAATTTTCATCAGTAAAAAAACAACAACAACAACAAAGCAATGAGTGTCTTAGGTTGTTTTTGTGTACATCTATAAGTCGTCTGCATAATTACCGGCTAAAATGTCACAAAAACAAGAGTAGAGCTTTGTGGATCTTTCCAGTGACCTGATCAAGAACCTTAAGATTCATAATGCATATTTCAAAAATGAGTGTTTAGGGTTACATTTACACCCACTTGAAATACACACACATGCATTTCACTACAGTGTGAAGCACATTTCCCCGTGAGTGTTCATACTGCACGGACTATTTACACATTTGGAAGTTGTATTTCTTGACACTTGCACAGTATCGTGCACCACTGTGCCTTTGTACAGTACAGCAGTAAATGTGTCTGCAGGTGCTGTTCATGATGGCGTGCATGAGTCTCCGGATGGTTGGAATGCTGTGATGAGATGCATGACAGCATGTAAACAAAACAAACAAAAACAAGTATGGAGATAGACTGCCATGCAGACGGCATCTTGCTAAAGGCCTACTGAAACCCACTACTACCGACCACGCAGTCTGATAGTTTATATATCAATGATGAAATCTTAACATTGCAACACATGCCAATACGGCCGGGTTAGATTAGTAAAGTGCAATTTTAAATTTCCCGCAAAATATTCTGCTGAAAACGTCTCGGTATGATGACGTTTGCGCGTGACGTCACGGATTGTAGCGGACATATTGGGACACCAGCTATTAAGCCGTCTGTTTTCATCGCAAAATTCCACAGTATTCTGGACATCTGTGTTGGTGAATCTTTTGCAATTTGTTTAATGAACAATGAAGACAGCAAAGAAGAAAGCTGTAGGTGGGAAGCGGTGTATTAGCGGCTGGCTGCAGCAACACAACCAGGAGGACTTTGAGTTGGATAGCAGACGCGCTACCGTGAGTACGCAGCTTTGGCTTCCAAACATTTGATCGCTTGCCCGTACGTGCGTGCCGCTATGTGCATGTCACGTACGTAACTTTGGGGAAATATATGTGCTGTATGAACTTCACGGAGGTGAACGGTACTTTGGGCTGTGGGATTGAGTGTGTTGCGCGGGTGTTTGAGTTGTATTGGCGGGTTATATGGACGGGAGGGGGGAGGTGTTTGTTATGCAGATTAATTTGTGGCATATTAAATATAAGCCTGGTTGTGTTGTGGCTAATAGAGTATATATACACAACCGTTCAAAAGTTTGGGGTCACCCAAACAATTTTGTGGAATAGCCTTCATTTCTAAGAACAAGAATAGACTGTCGAGTTTCAGATAAAAGTTCTCTTTTTTCTGGCCATTTTGAGCGTTTAATTGACCCCAGAAATGTGATGCTCCAAAAACTCAATCTGCTCAAAGGAAGGTCAGTTTTGTAGCTTCTGTAACGAGCTAAACTGTTTTCAGATGTGTGAACATGATTGCACAAGGGTTTTCTAATCATCAATTAGCCTTCTGAGCCAATGAGCAAACACATTGTACCATTAGAACACTGGAGTGATAGTTTCTGGAAATGGGCCTCTATACACCTATGTAGATATTGCACCAAAAACCAGACATTTGCAGTTAGAAAAGTCATTTACCACATTAGCAATGTATAGAGTGTATTTCTTTAAAGTTAAGACTAGTTTAAAGTTATCTTAATTGAAAAGTACAGTGCTTTTCCTTCAAAAATAAGGACATTTCAATGTGACCCCAAACTTTTGAACGGTAGTGTATGTCTTGTGTTTATTTACTGTTTTAGTCATTCCCAGCTGAATATCAGGTCCCACCCGCCTCTCACAGCATCTTCCCTATCTGAATCGCTTCCATTGCCCTCTAGTCCTTCACTCTCACTTTCCTCATCCACAAATCTTTCATCCTCGCTCAAATTAATGGGGTAATCGTCGCTTTCTCTGTCCGAATCGCTCTCGCTGCTGGTGGCCATGATTGTAAACAATGTGCAGATGTGAGGCGCTCCACAACCTGTGACGTCACGCTACTTCCGGTACAGGCAAGGCTTTTTTATCAGCGACCAAAAGTTGCGAACCTTATTGTCGATGTTCTCTACTAAATTCTTTCAGCAAAAAAAAATGGCAATATCGCGAAACGATCAAGTATGACACATAAAATTGACCTGCTATCCCCGTTTAAATAAGAAAATGTCATTTCAGTAGGCTTGCTAATATGGATAGTAATAATCCTGCACTGCACGGTTTCGCGATGGTGGCTGATGTGTGAGATTATCACAAGGTCATGATGCCTTCACGCACCAGCCGCATCCGGATTTCACTTGTTTACGTCCTCCTCCTTCCTCCGTGCGGAGCTTAGTTAAAAAAAAAACAACACACACAGCCGAGTTAGAGGCGAGGCTATAGCGGGGCTGCTTTCCTCCATCAACGTCTCTCATTGTTTCATGGCCATCGCGCACGACGCGGATAAAAAAAAACGCTCCGTTAAGCGCGTTGAAGGCGATAATAATAATAATAATAATAATAATAATAATAAAGATAATAAGAAATAACAATGAAGAGCATCATCGCCTGTGGGGGCCCTGCAGAACCGAAGCACCGCATCCGCCCACCGCATCTCTTACCTCCCGTGTTGGTGCGCTTGGTGCTGCTGGCCTCGGTGGGGGTCTCCAGGGGTCTTTTGCGCGAGTCCGGAGGGTCGGCCTCCATGTGGGGCTGCTGGTTGTGGTGGAGCGGGGTGGCGAAGAGGCCGTTCTGCTGCACTGCTCCGCCGGCCATCATGTTTGCTCTCGGATGATTAAACCCCCCCTTCCCTTTGCTCGGCTATGGCGCTCTTGACGCAGCGGGGCCGCGCGCGGGCGAGTCCTCGGAAGAGTGTAGCGCGCGCGCGCGTGTCCGCAATATCGGGCGAAGACACAAAGCTGTGCGGGGGGAGGGAGGGGGAGGGGGTGCGCGCACACGATCGGGAGATGCTGTGCGGGGGGGGGGGGGGGGGTGAGGGAGAGAGGAGGGGGGTCGAGAAGATTCCAGGAGAGGAGAGGCTGGCTGGTGAGGCGCGTGCACGAGACGTCAGTCTTCCATCAAGCGCGAGTCGTTGCGCTGCGCACGCACGTATACACGACAAGGTGCGAGGTGCGGGGGCGCGCCTCTGCTGCTGCTGTCAGCCTCTGCCGAATCAATCCGGCGCAAAAAAAAAAAGGGAAAAAAAAGGAAAAAAAGACGAAGAAGACGAAGATGATGAAGGAGCGGCGCAAGAAAAGGATCCGGGCGCGTTCGTGCGTGGTTGTCAGGAGCGCGCAGACACCCCGTGGTGGGGCGACGGAGGGAGAAGGAGACGTTGACTGCTTCTCCGGCTGAAGATGCTGCAGTCTTTGCTTTCCACAGCATCCCTCCTCTCACTGGGTGGAGGGGCGCTGACGTCACAGGGCCGCGCGGTGCCTTCAGGGGCCTCACGTTAACTACAACTCCGTTGCATTTTCCCTTGAAGAACAACCGAGTCTTCGTTCGGCGCCTACGCAGACCGAGCAATGTTGTGACCCGTGTCAATATTTGCACTTATTGTGCACATACTGGTCACTTCATTAGGCACACAAGCTACAGCGGGCTCCAATGCAAAGAGAGTAATTAATAGTCACTTTCGATTAACACTGTCAGAGAGAGGTTTATGAGTAGATAATAAATAATAGCTTGTAGTCTGCTATGCAACAGCACAGCATCCCAATGAGGACTGTTTCCAATATTTTTTGGTTGGAAAACAGCCGGAGTCCATTTGTGTTCCACTGTTATAGAGTCCAAAAAGCCACAAAATGTAGCACCCTGCAGTGACAGGCTACACAAGTACAGTAGAAGCAATCGTCAATACGATCAATCATAATATACTCCGTCAACATTATTATATTGGTGTGTTGGATGCCATTATTATTATTATTATTCCTCGTTCGTCCACAGCAAACTCCTCCAAGTGTGGCCCCACCTTTCAAGGAGTCGCCTCGCATGAACACACCTTTTCATCCGGAGTGACCGGTGACAAGGAAGCCATGTCAGCGGTCATGTGACTCACCTGAGTGCGTTGACATCTCGGGGGCGCCTCAGCTGGGGGGGATCTGAAGAGAGAGGAATCTTCGGCGGCTGCGGTTCCGCCCGGGAGCGACGAATCCTCCTCGCTCTTCCTCTCCGGCTGCTCGTCGCTCACACACGTGCGTGGTCTCAGGCGGACGGGCGAGCACCATCAGTCCCTCCTCTGTCCAGTGCACGGATGCAGAGCGCCCTCATCGCCTCCTGTAGCTTGTAGTCAAGGTGACATTGCCTGCGTGCACACACACACGCGCGCACACACACACACAGTTTCACACGGCCATGACAGAATGCAGAGGGGAGCCAGCGCACCGTTCTAGAAGGGAGTATACGTGGCAGCTCGTTTGGGGCCTGTGCACCGGCACCTTTAGGTCCGAGCTGCATTCACGGCTCCATCCAGATGTTTCTACGCATGTGGAAAAAGTCAAGCAGTAAAGCACACTCCCCGACGGTATTTTTGGCTTATTTTTTGACGAAACTATACAAGTGCAGCTGTGCTACAGATGTTTGGTTCTGGGAACTTCCTTTTGACACCTGCCACCGACTAAACAGCGCCACGTGCCGCGTGCCGCGTGCAGGAAGACGCATTAACCAAGAATACTTCAGGTCCAAATATGACACTGAGAGGTTTGGATGACCATAAAGCTCCAAAGGAACTTTGTAATTTGCAATGAACATCTTCCTCTGAGAGGCTACCGCAGCCATTGAAGAGGCTGACATTTTTAGACTATGGCGCCATCTGCTGGTGAGAATATACAGAAGAACAGCACAGTCATTATTTTGTTGTACAGTGGAAGCTCTAAAGCAGGGGTGTCAAACTTGTTTTCATTGAGGGCCACATCGCAGTTAGGGTTGTCCTCAGAGGGCCACTTTTAACAATGAGTAATATATGAATATACATGTGTATATATAATACATTAACAATGTATTTTTTTACTTAAGCTGCAAAAAAAAATTAACATTTTACTTTAAAAACTGGCAGCTCAGTCACCAGAATTTTACAGTAAAAGCAGTGGGTTTTTTACAGCATATAAAAAAATGGAATAAGTAGAATGGAATGGAGAAACAATACCACTGTTTTTAGCGGTAAAATTCAAGCAACAGAGCTGCCAGTTGTTGGTTTTTTTACCGTCCAATCTTGTTTTAATGCTCTTTTTGTTTGTTTTTTTATGTTTTGGTGTCTTACTGTATTTGGAAAAAAACAGTACCAAAGTTGATTTTACGGAAAAAACTCAGTCGGCGGAATTTACCCGTAAAATATATTATCAATTGTACAGTCTATAATTTGATCATTTGTTTTGAAATCATAAGTCAAGCAGATATTTAAGTACAGTATTTATCTTGATTTTAACCAAAAATATTTTTTTAATACATAATATAATATTTTGATAATATTGAATTACTCCGGCTTCCTTCCACCTCCAAAGACATGCACCTGGGGATAGGTTGATTGGAAACACTAAATTGGCCCTAGTGTGTGAATGTGAGTGTGGATGTTGTCTGTCTATCTGTGTTGGCCCTGTGATGAGGTGGCGACTTGTCCAGGGAGTACCCCGCCTTCCGCCCGAAGCAGCTGGGATAGGCTCCAGCACCCCCGCGACCCCGAACGGGACAAGCAGTAGAAAATGGATGGATGGATGTTCAAAGTGGAATATTTGACGGGAAGTAATTGGACCCTTATGTCAATAATTCATAACAACATTGATCTTGATTCTTTATTACTTTTTAAGCAATGAGTTTAAAAAAAAAATCCCACAAAAATTCTTAGGGAAAGAAAAAGGGCCCCACTCATAAACGTGTTAAAAATAAGTCATTCATTAATATTATTATTTTTCTTTACCCTATGGTAGTATACATTTTTATTATATTTTAATTGATTTTTGGGGGTGGGGGGGTTTCTTTTCTTTTCGTCAAAGAAAACGTATTTATGCAATATTTCCCCAATAGGTAAATAATGTATACCAAGATTGATTTTGAGTCATTATTTTTAAAGTTTTAAAGAAAAAAATAACTTTTATATGACATTTATTGTATTTTTGTATTATTTCTCAAAAAAAACAAAAGAGGAAATGTTAAAGGAGAATATATACAGTATATTGTATATACTGTATACAGTGAATTAATTGCAACCAATTTTTTTTTTTTAAACATTTCACCTGTATTCCACTTTTTTATGTTTTTTTGTAACAGTACTACTTTTAGAATGTGTCGCGGGCCGTTAAAAAATTAGCTGCCGGCCACACTTTGGCACCGCTGGCTTAAATTGTTAAGGAAAAAGTACAAGACTTACAGTTGGAAATCAAACTGCAACAAAATAGAATATTATATAGAATGTATATCAATGGATATATAGCTTATTAGATAGACATACACAGTACAGTGAACCATGCTGCGCTACCAGCCTGAGTGGTGGAAGTGCAAACGTCGCCACCAATCAAAAGTCAAACTCACCAATGGACACTTTAATCACTTCTTGTCTCCCCCGCTTCACATTTGCATGATTGCCCTCCTCGCTGACCCGCTCTCTGCCTCGCCTACGAGATCGATAGCAGAGTCAATGGAGGAGGAGGAGGAGAAAGAGGAGGGAGCACTCTATGAGATTGAAAGGATGATGTCAGTCGCTGAAGTCACAAAGAGAAAACTACTAGTACGAGGGATGTAATGATAAAACGGTATTAACGATAAACCCCGGAGGTTGGTACTAGGTTTGCACCAAGAGCTTTTGGTACTGTTGTCATATCGTGATAATGCATGTTGACGACACATTTTAGCTGTGTCTCGCCAATTTGACAGAGACAAGCGAACAAAGGCGTACTCAACGCAATGTAGCGTCCTCGCTAGTGGTGCCAAACCACTTCTAAACCACTAAACCGAGCCTCTATTTTTGCAAATACAGTACAGGCCAAAAGTTTGGACACACCTTCTCCTCATTCAATGGGTTTTCTTTATTTTCATGACTATTTACATAGTAAATTGTCAGTGAAGGCTTCAAAACTATGAATGAACACATGTGGAGTACACTACCGTTCAAAAGTTTGGGGTCACCCAAACAGTTTTGTGGAATAGCCTTCATTTCTAAGAACAATAATAGACTGTCGAGTTTCAGATGAAAGTTCTCTTTTTCTGGCCATTTTGAGTGTTTAATTGACCCAACAAATGTGATGCTCCAGAAACTCAATCCGCTCAAAGGAAGGTCAGTTTTGTAGCTTCTGTAACGAGCTAAACTGTTTTCAGATGTGTGAACATGATTGCACAAGGGTTTTCTAATCATCAATTAGCCTTCTGAGCCAATGAGCAAACACATTGTACCATTAGAACACTGGAGTGATAGTGGGCCTCTATACACCTATGTAGATATTGCACCAAAAACCAGACATTTGCAGCTAGAATAGTCATTTACCACATTAGCAATGTATAGAGTGTATTTCTTTAAAGTTAAGACTAGTTTAAAGTTATCTTCATTGAAAAGTACAGTGCTTTTCCTCCAAAAATAAGGACATTTCAATGTGACCCCAAACTTTTGAATGGTAGTGTATATATATATATATATATATATATATATATATATATATATATATATATATATATATATATATATATATATATATATATATATATTGCATTCTATTTGAGTTACTTTGAATTTACAACCCCCTGGTGCTGTTTTGTACTGTTTTGTACAGTTTTTGTACTTGCTTTGATTATTTTCAACTGTTTGTATAAATAAAAAAATATTTTACATTTTTTTAATTTTTTAAAATTAAAATAAAAAAACGAAATAAAGTGGTCCTCGTGTAAAACTGGAAAAAAATAATAATAATAAAAATATATTTTTTAAATAATATAAAGTCTGTAGTTCCTAAATCCAATGTTTTCCTTCTTCTAGTATACATAAAATCATTTTAAAACAATGTTGAATCGACACCTATCTTCCGGAAGGCAAACTTGCCGAGCACAGATCCATAGGAATATAAATCGATACATCAATTAATCTTTACACCCCTAATAGTCATCTTTGATTGATTGATTGAAACTGTTATTAGTAGATTGCACAGTGCAGTACATATTCCGTGGTGGTCAATTGTACGGAATATGTACTTCACTGTACAATTCTACTAATAAAAGTCTCAATCAATCAATCCATCCGTACAATTGACCACTAAATGGTAACACCCGAATACGTTTTTCAACTTGTTTAAATCGGGGTCCACGTTAATCAATTCATGCTCGTACAATGTTCCTGTATACATACCAACACAGCGCTAAACGACAGCACTAATGGTTATCTTTTATTTTGAAAGTACACTTCCTTCCCAGCTGTGTCTTATAAGTTCTATTTTTGCACAGTTGTAATAGATTGAATAGATCAAAACGACCTAATTCCTTTGCTCAACTTATGTTAATAATTCCTGCCATTTAGTGTGTGCTTGTTACTTACCTGCAAATACACTTAGAACATGATGGGAGAGTATGATTGATGGAGGTACAAACATATACGGTGAAGTCCTGGCGGCCATGTTGACTGTTTTGGAGCTGATAAACACCATATTCTGTTCACGCACCAGACTCCACAACATTGGTCTTGAGACAGCTAAAACAAGGTCTGTATCAAAACAGTTCCTTATTTTTGAAAGACAGTACACCACTCGGTAGAGTCAGCAAATAAAACTAATAAATTAAAACTAATAATTGCAGCTGGAAAATGTTGGGTTGCTTCCGCCTAGCTTTAGTGGCTAACCGGATATGGAAGAGTGCCCAGCAAAAGTAGCGGTAAAAAAAAAAAAAGGAGTACCACTCCCTTCCTGTAGGTGGCAGTGATGTAGCGTATAACTGGTTGACAACTGCCAATCATATGAAGGCCACAAAACGTCTGTAAAATAAATAAAAATAGATTTTAAAAAAAAGAAAGAAAAAACACGAGTGTAAGCTAGAATAATAAAACACATAAATAGGACAATAAAGTTCAGGCAGTGCCTTAAATGCCGTTTCTTTCTTTCTTTCTTTCTTTTTAACTTCAATCAATCAATCAATCAATCAATTAATGTTTACTTATATAGCCCTAAATCACGAGTGTCTCAAAGGGCTGCACAAGCCACAACGACATCCTCGGTTCAGATCCCACATCAGGGCAAGAAAAAAACTCAACCCAATGGGATGACAATGAGAAACCTTGGAGGGGACCGCAGATGGACTTCGAGTGGATCTAGCATAATATTGTGAGAGTCTAGTCCATAGTGGATCCAACATAATAGTGAGAGTCCAGTCCATAGTGGGGCCAGCAGGAGACCATCCTGAGCGGAGACAGAACAGCAGCGCAGAGACGTCCCCAACCGATGCACAGACGAGTGGTCCACCCTGGGTCCCGACCCTGGACAGCCAGCGCTTCATCCGTGGCCACCGAACCTGTGCCCCTAATATTTATTGGATTTTTTATAAGAAACAAACATACATAGACTTCACTGAAAAAAATAATGTATAGGTATTTAAACTTAGAAAGAGAAAACATTGAATTGCATTTTGTCTATAATAAAAAAAACTAATAAAACAAAACATTATAATAATGAAAAAAATAAAACAAAACATTATAATAATGAAAAACATAATTTTATATTATATATATATATATATATATATATATATATATATATATATATATATATATATATATATATACATACATATATATATAATATATATATATATATATATATATATATATATATATATATATATATATATATATATATATATATATATATATATATATATATATATATATATATATATATATATATATATATATGTATGTATGTATGTGTGTGTGTACATATATGTATATGTATATGATGTAAATCAGTGGTCCCCAACCACCGGGCCGCACAAGAAATTAAAAAAAAGAAATTTTTATTTTTATTTTTATTAAATCACCATAAAAAACACAAGATACACTTACAATTAGTGCACCAACCCAAAAAACCTGCCTCCCCCATTTACACTCATTCACACAAAAGGGTTGTTTCTTTCTGTTATTAATATTCTGGTTCCTACATTATATATCAATATATATCAATACAGTCTGCAGGGATACAGTCCGTAGCACACATGATTGTATTTTTTTATGACAAAAAAAATATATAAACCCCCCCGGTCCGTGGGACAAATTTTCAAGCGTTGACCGGTCCGCAGTTACAAAAAGGTTGGGGACCACTGATGTAAATGATACGCATAGATAAACACGCCATCTCTGTAGTATGATTTTCTGTATATCCATACATAAGAGTAAAGAGACGGGAGTATTTTTTTGTGTGTTTATTTAATTTCATTTTTTTAGAGGTTGTACTATCATTATCTAATAAAAAATGTTTGTGACATTCACTATAGTTATTGTTTATTTTTTGGGAAAAAAGGGTTAAAGGACACAATGTTGTGTAATTTTGTAAAATCATTGCTATAAAGCAGAGGTCCCCAAACTACGGCCCGCGGGCCGGATATGGCCCCCCAGCGTCCAAAATCCGGCCCGCGGAAAGTCCCAAGTTAAAAAAAAAATTTTAAATTTTTTTTTTGTATTATTATTATTTTTTTAATTTGTCCTTACTAGTCCATTTTCTACCGTCTCCTAGCCACTCAGGCAAATCATATTGTCCTAAAATGCATTTTACCATCGATAACGTGACATGCAGCAAGTGCGCTCTTTAAGTCAATTAGTGCGCGAGGAATATATATGTATGAATACATATATATATATATATATATATATATATATATATATATATATATATATATATATATATATATATATATATATATATATATACACACACACACACACACATATAGACCCATATACATATATATATATATATATATATATACATATATACACATATATATACATATATATATACATGGACATATACATATATACACACACACACACATATATACACTTTTACATATACATACACACACACACATTTACATATAATATATATATATATATATATATATATATATATATATATATATACACACACACACACACACACACATATAGACCCATATACATATATATATACACATATATATACATATATACATATATATATACATGGACATATATATATACATATATACACACACATATATACACTTTTACATATACATACACACACACACATTTACATATAATATATATATATACACACACACACATATATATATATATATTGTGTATGTATATATATATATATATATATATATATATATATATATATATATATATATATATATATATATATATATATATATATATATATATATATATATATATATATATATATATATATATATATATAACGCGGCCCCCAGCCAAATTGTTTTACCCCAATGCGGCCCCGGAGTCAAAAAGTTTGGGGACCCCTGCTATAAAGTATTCAAAAAAATTAAAAAGATAAACATAAATATGTTTCCTTACCAAAACTAGGGATCATGAATGTTTTTCTAAATAAATTATTATCCACTTTAGCCATCTTTTCTTAAACGGGTCTTCCCTCAGATGTAGAATACGAGTCATTTTCTCCATCTTCACTTTGAGGCCCTTTCATTGACATCAGTTGAAAAATATATACAGTAATTATTTTTATTTTTTAAATTAATGGTTAAGTAATAACCACGTTCACACAAACTACAGAAAAGGCAGGGATGATGTTTATTTTTAATCAACATATTCAGTAAATACTTTCCGTGTTATGATTATCTTCAGACACAAGATGGCGCCATTGAGCCTGGTTGTGTTCAGACACAAATGACCATGTGAGTAAAGACATTCAAACGTTGCATTTCTTCACATTAATCAGTGTGAATCTATGATAAGACGTGTTTGGTTTGAACACAGCATGCGGAACATTATCACGTTTGCATTTAAGCTGTGTTCAGTGTTGGAGGAATATGTATTATTTCCCTCTTTTTGGCAGAATTAGAACACTTTAGAATTGGCCTTCAATGTGTGATTGATGCACTCACACACACATGAATCATTATCAATGATGTCATTAAGTACAGGCCTGAAGAGAGAGAGTGGAGGGGAGAGTGTGTGCGTTAAGTTCCAGTTTCAGGTCTTAAGTTTGGATTTGAATTCATGCCGAGGCGGATAAACCTGGACGGACAAAAAACCTGGGAAGACGGGCAGCCATTAGACAACTCGACACGCTCCCTGACCATGTATTTCTGTTTGTTAAATTTCAGTTCTTGTCCACCTCTCATCATTTTAGACATCCTTAGAACCAAAGAATCTGGGGTGAGAATCCTAACTTATCAGTAAGTAGTTCAGTCCAGCAATTAGATGACAACTGGTTGTAATCTGACCTCCTTCCCATCATGGCGTCTGTGCTCTGCAGGCGGCCATATCGCCGGGGGGGAAGGTAAACATAAAAAGTCACGTCCACCGTATTCTTTACTGCTGTAGTTTGTTTGTCCAGCATCTGACTCGCCTGCGTGCCGTGAGAACCTTTCCCTACTGAGGTCCGTAAACCAAAAGGACATATTTGTGAGGAGTTTTTTTTCTGCCGAAACCAGAAAATCACACTTCATCTAACAAAAAGAGGTGATTACATGTTAGTATCAAGCAAATAGACAGCTGACAGAAACATGAAGCCGTGACTGAGCATCCCGGATCCAAACAGTCCTGACTGCGGCGATGCCGGTTCTCCATTGAACGTCCGGTGCTCTGATTCACAGACCCCACGTTGACACCGCACACTCAGAGTCATCACCACAGGAAGTAGTCCTCCATACGCCTCCTGGGTTCATGTTTTTATTCCATAACAACATAATTCACACGCTAGATTGCACGGGAACCATTGAGGGTTAGACCAGTTGAGGACGCTCATAGATGGGCATCTGTTATGTGTATACCTTTATTAATTTTATTATTATTATTAGTGGTGTCGAATGCTGCTTCCTCTGCCAGGATTAAAACACAACAAGCGAGGTCTAAGCAGGGTCAGCAGCCTAAGCAGAGAAGCCCACATTTCCTTCGTCCAGCTCCTCCCGGGTGATCCCGAGGCGTCCCCAGGCCAGCTGGGAGGCATAATACCCCCAACGTGTCCTGGGTCTTCTCCGTGGTCTCCTACGGGTCGGACACACCCTAAACACCTCCCCACGGACGCGTTCTGGGGGCATCCTGACCGGATGCCCGAGCCACTTCAGCTGGCTCCTTCAATGTGGAGGAGCAGTGACTTTACTCTGAGCTCCTCCCGAAAGACAGAGCTTCTCACCCTATCTCTAAGGGAGAGCTCCGCCACCTGACGGAGGAAACTCATTTAGGCCACTTGTACCCGTGATCTTGTCCTTTCGGTCATAACCCAAAGCTCATGACCATAGGTGAGGATGGGAACGTAGATCAACCGGTAAATTGAGAGCTTTGCCCTCTGTGTCAGCTCCTTCTTCACCACGACGAATCGATACAGCGTCCGCATTACTGCAGACACTACACCGATCCGCCTGTTGATCTCACGATCCACTCTTCCCTCACTCGTGAACAAGAACCTTAGAGGCCTACTGAAAGCCACTACTACCGACCACGCAGTCTGATAGTTTATATATCAATGATGAAATCTTAACATTGCAACACATGCCAATACGGCCGGGTTAACTTATAAAGTGCAATTTTAAATTTCCCGGGAAACTTCCGGTTGAAAACGTCTATGTATGATGACGTTTGCGCGTGACGTCAATGGTTGAAGCGGAAGTATTCGGACACATTGTATCCCAATACAAACAGCTCTGTTTTCATCGCAAAAGGCGAAGTTGATAGAGTGGCTGTGCCAGCAATCGGAGTGTTGCTGGTTACTGGGGTTCAATTCCCACCTTCTACCTTCCTAGTCACATCCGTTGTGTCCTTGGGCAAGACACTTCACCCTTTGCCTCTGATGGCTGCTGGTTAGCGCCTTGCATGGCAGCTTCTGCCATCAGTGTGTGAATGTGTGTGTGAATGGGTAAATGTGGAAATACTGTCAAAGCGCTTTGAGTACCTTGAAGGTAGAAAAGCGCTATACAAGTATAACCCATTCATTCATTCATTCATTCATCGCAAAATTCCACAGTGTTGGTGAATCTTTTGCAATTCGTTCAATTAACAATGGAGACTGCAAAGAAGAAAGCTGTAGGTGGGATCGGTGTATTAGCGGTTGGCTGCAGCAACACAACCAGGAGGACTTTGAGTTGGATAGCAGACACGCTACCGTGAGTACGCAGCTTTGGCTTCCAAACATTTGATCGCTTGCCCGTACGTGCGTGTCGCTATGTGCATGTCACGTACGTAACTTTGGGGAAATATATGTTTCTTGCCGACTCTGATGGCGGCCGGGGTGTCGTCGAAACCTACAACGAGCGCCGCTGTCCTCACCTTGACTTCCTCCGTCTCCGGCCCGCCGACCGCATCGATGATCGGGTGAAGTCCTTCGTCGCGCCGTCGATCGCTGGAACGCAGGTGAGCACGGGTGTTGAGCAGATGAGAGCTGGCGTAGTTGCAGTTAAGCACGATGCTATCACGTTAGCTCCGTAGCTAAAGTGCTTCGCCGATGTATTGTTGTGGAGATAAAAGTCACTGTGAATGTCCATTTCGCGTTCTCGACTCTCATTTTCAAGAGGATGTAGTATCCGAGGTGGTTTAAAATACAAATCCGTGATCCACAATAGAAAAAGGAGAGCGTGTGGAATCCAATGAGAACCTTGTACCTAAGTTACGATCAGAGCGAAAAAAGATGCGTCCTGCACTACACTCTAGTCCTTCACTCTCACGTTCCTCATCCACAAATCTTTCATCCTGGCTCAAATTAATGGGGTAATCGTCGCTTTCTCGGTCCGAATCGCTCTCGCTGCTGGTGTAAACAATGGGGAAACGTGAGGAGCCTTTCAACCTGTGACGTCACGCTACTTCCGGTACAGGCAAGGCTTTTTTTATCAGCGACCAAAAGTTGCGAACTTTATCGTCGATGTTCTCTACTAAATCATTCCAGCAAAAATATGGCAATATCGCGAAATGATGAAGTATGACACATAGAATGGATTTGCTATCCCCGTTTGAATTAAAAAAAATTCATTTCAGTAGGCCTTTAGGTACTTAAACTCCTTCACTTGGGGCAGCTGTCGGCCATGTGTGTTGATGGGGTCGACTTAAGCGGGCACATTTTAGAAATAAGACATACCGTATATGATTTCTTTGAGCAGTGACAATATGAATGTGGTAGATTTGACCTTTTATTCTCATTAACATAATAACTTACAGACTTGACTTTGTTTTAAAAAAAAGAAAAAAGAAGCAGACGAAACAAGCCAAGTGGGCGTGGCTTAAGCGTGCATGAGTGCAGTCCTAAAGTCCTGACAGACGTGATGGTCATCTTCGATGCACGTCCGGTTCTTCTCGCCGCCAACTTGTTCCGGTACCTTCCACATTTTTCCGGGCGTCACTTCCTGAGGATGCTCATCTGCAGACATTCCTCCTTCAGCGCCACCAGTTCCGTCTTGTAGCTGCTGGTTTTTCCGCCGTCCGTGTAAGCGCACGGCTGCTTCTTCGCCGCCAGGGGGGTTTCCACGGTCACGGAGGCGGCGTTGAGCACGTCGGCGTGAGACGGCGAGCCGGCGGCGCCCCTGTGGCACGCCGCGGACATCAAGGCCGAGAGCGCGCGGCCTACGTCGTGGCGCGCCCCCTCGTTGACGAAGCAGTAGAGGATGGGGTCGGCGACACAGTTGAGGCTAGTGAGCGCCAGCGAGACGTGGTAGGCGGCGAACAAGCTCTCCTCCGAGCCGCAGTCACACGGCTTCCTCAGGTAGATGGCGCTGCGCACCAGCAGCAGGACGTGGTACGGCCCGAAACACAGCAGCACGATCAGGATCAGACTCAACGCCAGGCGCTGAATTTTGGCCTTCTCCTCCCGCTCGGTGGACACGTTGCAGCGCACAGCGGCCAGGATGCCGCAGTAGGCCACCAGCATGGCGGTCCACGGGGCCAGGAAGCCCAGGAAGGCCCTGTAGAGGTTCATCCCGGCCACCCAGTCCTGCATGGGGTACTTCTCGAAGCAGAAGGTGTGGTTGAAGCGACCCTGGAAGAGCTCGTCGTGGAACAGCGGCGCAGAGTTGGCGACAATCTCGATGACCCAGACCATGGCGCTGACCAACATGGCTGCCCGGGAAAGCAAAGACATTCATTGGTCACCTGACTCCTGGTACTAACTCCAGCAGGGGTGTCCAAACTTTTCCCCACTGAGGGCCACACACTGAAAAATCTAAGGATGCGGGGGCCATTTTGGTATATTTCATTTTCAAAGCCAATACCATAAATTCCGAACGTTACGCCGCTACTTTTTGCCTACGCTTTGAACCCTTTCGGGGTCGCGGGGGGTGCTGGAGCCCGTCTCAGCTGCATTCGGGCGGAAGGCGGGGTACACACTGGACAAGTCGCCACCTCATCACAGGGCCAACACAGATAGACAGACAACATTCACACTCACATTCACACACTAGGGACCATTTAGTGTTGCCAATCAACCTATCCCCAGGTGCATGTCTTTGGAGGTGGTAGGAAGCCGGAGTACCCGGAGGGAACCCACGCAGTCACGGGGAGAACATGCAAACTCCACACAGAAAGATCCCTAACCCCTGTGCTGTGACGATTTAATAAATAAGAATTGTTTTAGTTATATTGTAAAACTTTCAAACGTTGCTTGGAGTGATGAACGGAAAAATCCTTACGAGTAGAAACGCTATGGATGACGAGTCGACGAAACTGCACTAAACAGAATTAAATACTGTAGACCAGGGGTGTCAAACTCAAACACAGAGTGGGCCAAAATTTAAAACTGAACAAAGCCACGGGCCGCGGTTGAACAAATTAACCTTTTAATAGGGACCCAAACAAGTTTTGCATTGAATATTGAACAAGTAAGGCTTATATAACTTTATAGTGACATGCAAAATCGAGTTTCAAATAATAATAATAATAATTAAAAAATATCAATGGCATATCAAATACAATTTTCTATTTGCAGCCTTCTGAGGTAAATATCAACATTAACTTTTTCCACAGGCTAATACATTTGAAAATAAAACAACAATGAATAAACCAACCATTCAGGACTTTAAACTGCTCAGTTTGCGACACACTGATCTAATCTGATGTGCCCAAGCCAGATACCTACCATCTTTTCTTGGATGCTAGTTCATTAATGTCGGGGATCAGGCTTTGAGCTGAGGCAACCTTCATTATCCAACGAATGTGTTCATCAGTCATTATATCTCGTAGCCCACCCGGACCACAGTCTTGGGGGCGTGCCTTAATGGCACTGCTTTTAACGTCCGCTTTTCATCCATTCTAACAACGTGCCGGCCCAGTCACAAGATATGTGCGACTTCTGTATGAACACACACGGGAATGCAACGCATACTTGATCAACAGCGATACAGGTTACACTGAGGGTGCCCGTATAAACAACTTTAAGTTTTGTTAGAAATATACACCACACTGTGAATCCACACCAAACAAGAATGACAAACCCATTTCGGGAGAACATCCGCACCGTAACACAACAGAACAAATACCTAGAACTCTTTGCAGCACTAACTCTTCCGGGACGCTACAATATACACCCCCACTACCACTAAACCCCCCCACTTTGTAGCGTCCCGGAAGAGTTAGTGCTGCAAAGGGTTATGGGTATTTGTTCTGTTGTGTTTATGTTGTGTTACGGTGCGGATGTTCTCCCGAAACGTGTTTGTCCTTCTTGTTTGGTGTGGGTTCACAGTGTGGCATATATTTCTAACAAAACTTAAAGTTGTTTATACGGCCACTCTCAGTGTAACTTGTATCGCTGTTGATCAAGTATGCGTTGCATTCACTTGTGTGTGTGTGCGTGCAGAAGCCGCACATATGTGATTGGGCCAGCACACGTTGGACTGGATGAAAAGCAGATGTGACGATTTTTGGGAGAGACACTGAAATCTGGGAGTCTCCTGGGAGGGTTGGCACGTATGACAATTAGCGGTGAATGCAGTGTTACCGCGGCACCGCCGCTGAATATAATCGGCGGGCCAGCTCTAGTGTTAATTTGATATCGCCTCAAGGGCCAAGTGAAAGTACACGGCAGGCCAAATTTGGCCCGCGGGCCAGAGTTTGACGCCCATGCTGTAGACGTTCAACCCGCAACGTCTGCAGCGAGCGAACTTGTCCAAAAGATGACACCGTACCACAAACAATAACACATCCTTATCAGTGTCTCTGTCTGTGTTCTATGAAAACTATCTCTTGAATATGAAACATTATGGCCGTTACCGAAGCAAAATCCATAAATTAGCCACGCCGTTGTTTAAGCCAGTGGTCCCAAACCACCGGGCCGCACAAGAAATAAAAAAAATAAATAAATAAAAATATATATATATATTTTTTTTATTAAATCAACATAAAAACACAATATATACATTATATATCAATATAGATCAATACAGTCTGCATGGATACAGTCCGTAAGCACACATGATTGTATTTCTTTATGAAACACCCCCCCCCCCCCGGTCCGTGGGACAAATTTTCAAGCATTGACCGGTCCGCAGCTACAAAAAGGTTGGGGACCACTGGTTTAAGCCACAGGGTTCAAAGCCTAAGAAAAAGGTTCGGAAAATACAGTTAATTTCAATCTACATTAAAAAAAGTTAATCAGTTATTGGTATCATTTCTGAGTAGCAGGAAATTATCTGTATCGATATTGGCTTGAAAAAATAAATCATGCATCCCAAGTTTTTAGCATCCACATTTCAACTTGTTCCTGTAACTTTACATCTATTTGCTCTTTTATTCCCCTTTTTTTTCTAACATTATTTTTAGAATGTGAGGCGGGCCGTTACGAAAATATGCCGTGGGCCGCAAAGGGCCCCTGGGCATAGGTGGGTAGTAACGCACTACATTAACATCTACTTGAGTAACTTTTGGGATAAATTGTACTTCTAAGAGTAGTTTTAATGCAACATACTTTTACTTGAGTATATTTATAGAGAAGAAACGCTACTTTTACTCCGCTTCATTTATCTACATTCAGCTCGCTATCGTTATCGATCTGTTAATGCACGCTTTGTTTGTTTTGGTTTGTAAGACAGACCTTCAAAGTAGGATCTATCGCATGCCTGCGTTTCACCAATCAAATACAGTCACTGGTGACGTTTGACTCCGTTTCACCAATCAAACAGAGCCAGGCGGTCACATGATTAACTGCACATAAAGTTTCAGCGGCAAACAACAACAACAATGGCAGAGACAACAACGGACGCAAACACCCCTGGTCTCACATAAAATCGATGTTCACGCTTCAGAGAACCAAAAAAACAGTTATGTAATGCGTTGTCATATGTGTCTCCCCAAACAAGTGGACATTTCGGCTTACATGAACTCAACATCAAATTTGAGGAAGCCCATCGGATGCGGTAAGTAACGTTAGTAGATACTTTGGCTGTCACCGTAGGCCGATGTTAGCTTCCCTGCTATGAATCACTGTCAAATGTACATCGTGTGGGGACATTTATTAACGCACTGCAGCCTCATAGACACACACACACGCACCCACAGACACACATGCATAGAAACACCAATCAGAAGTGCACAGTGTGTTCCCAGGTGCAGCCCACACCTATCAGTTTATGGTTTGCGTAAAGGCTAACTTGTTATTTTCCTTTGTAATCTCTGTTTACTGAGCCTATGGTGCTGTTAAGTTATTGTGGCTCAATTTGCCTTAATTTTTTTTATTTTAATGTATTATTATGTAATATGTATTATTGTTTTAGTTGCTTAAGAGATATTCCTGGCTCTGAATTTGCTCATTGCTATTTTTATGTTTTTGTGCATTATTTGTTGCCGTCATCATTAAACGAACAGGTTGCTCATCAGTTACTCAGTACTTGAGTAGTTTTTTCACAACATACTTTTTACTTTTACTCAAGCAAATGTTTGGGTGACTACTCCTTACTTTTACTTGAGTAATACATCTCTAAAGTAACAGTACTCTTACTTGAGTACAATTTCTGGCTACTCTACCCACCTCTGCCCCTGGGCCGCACTTTGGGCACCCCTGAACTGGAGTCGCTGAATCTCACTTCATTTTAGCAGACATTTTGGACCACTGAAGGCTCTTTTCTGTCCCCCATGCAGACAGCAGCGCCCCCAAATGCTTCATAGGTCAGCGTCTCAAAGGCACGTACCTGTTTTGATGCGTCGCACCTTGACAAACCTCATGGGGTACGCCACCGCCAGGTAGCGGTCCAGAGAGATGCAACAGAGGAAGGCGATGCTGACATAGATGTTGGTGTAGAAGATGAAGCCAAACAGCTTGCAGCTCTCCTGGCCGTGGATCCAGTCGTCGCGCTGCAGGAAGTAGTCGATCCAGAGAGGAAGCGTGCTGATGTACAGCAGGTCTGCCACCGACAGGTTGATCAGGTAGACGCCCAGCTCGTTGTGTTGGCGCACCTGGATGGAGGGAAGAGACGAGGATGGGAAGTACTTTGTTTCTTGGTGGGACTACAATAGTCACTTCACAACACTTTTATCTAGGGGTGTCCACATCCGATGTTGACATCGGTTATCGCTCCGATATCAGCAAAAAAACAAGAATCGGACGATATCGGCTTGCATCTAAAATCCCGGATGCCATCCTGCACGTTTACTTGTGCCAAGCTGGACAGCCAGTTAACACCTAAATGTCCTCCAATAAGCACACAAGGTTGGTCTTTTCTTCTATTTTAGTCAAGTCATGGTAGGCTATAGGCTAATAGGAGCTAGCGGCTACACAACAGCTCAGCACACATTAGCGCACAAGCTAGACATACGTAATAAACAATATTGCAGACTGAAACACTTGTCGTATAAACAAGTCTCAAGTCATTATAGTTGCATATTACTTGCACATACAAAGTCTCCAAGGCAGAAGCGTACTAGAAAGTATCCAGTAACAAACGTGTCTGCATCACAACGTGTAACATCGCAAACTTTTTTATATATGCAATATCAATGGGGTATATAGCCATTAGATGATACCCTTATGGGTAACATCTAATGGCTACTGCACTGTATGTGGACTGATAAAAACTGCTGCCCTTTATATACTTCTGCACTTTAAATGAAGCTGCTAAAATACTGTAACTTGACCGCCGACTGATTTGTAACTCACATACCCTCTACGAACAATGGGAGACCGGCTTTCTGCTCCGCCGCTCCCAGTCTGTGAAACGCTCTCCCTGACCACCTGAGGGCACCACAGACTGTGGATGCTTTTAAAAAAGGCTTAAAAACCCTTCTTTTTAAAAAAGCCTTTTTTTTTTTAGATATATGCATACCAGTATTAGCTATTTGGCTGTTCTAGTTTTTATTTTTTTTTTATTTTTTATTATCTTTTTATTTTTATTAATATACTGTAGCACTTTGAGGTTGCTTACTCAATGTGAAGTGCTTTTTACAAATAAAATCTATTATTATTATTATTATGTATTGTACTTGTATTTTAAATTGTTTATCATTATGTAATTTTAATATTGTGTATTTTCAATCCTGTGTCATTTTATTGCGGACGTTAGATGCTCCATAAAATGACTACAGATGGAAATTAGCATGGTGCTAAATCTGGTGCAGCCATCTTCTTAATGTAACTGCACATTGTCCTTCAAATAAACAAATACAATACAATTCAACATACTGCGTCATGAGCTTAACTAAATTACTTTGTAACCATTAGGTGTCGCCAAAACACAAATGACCGTAAATTCCAGACAATAAGCCGCTACTTGTTGTCTACGCTCTGAACCCTGCGGCTTATAAAACGGTGGGGCTAATTCATGGATTTTTACTTGGCTGACGGCCATAAAGCTAATAGTTTTCATTAAACACACGCAAAGACACTGAAATTGTGTCATTGTTTGTGCTGTGGCGCTCACTGCAGGTGCTGCTAAGTGTATGTCTACAATGTTTCCTGCTGTTTAAAGCTTTGAACCGGAGGCTCAAGTGCCATTCCCTCGTCTAATGGTCCATAGCGTTTCTACTCCAAATAATTCTTCATTCCTCACACAATGTTTGTAAGTTTTACAATATAACTAAAACAATTCTTACTTACTCACACCGTGTGTGATGTCTGTAAGAGTGTTTTCATGCATATTTGCACGTGCTATCATACTGTAACACAACCTTTCTGTGTAAATAACTCATTTCACAACGTTTAAATCTGCGGCTTATAGTCTGGAGCAGCTAATATATGGAGAATATATTTTCTTCCTCAATTTAGTGGGTGCGGCTTATATACTGGTGTGCTCTTTAGTCCGGAAAATATGGTACCACATTAAAAGCATAAATCCATCATAAGGTTAGTGTTTATAATACCGATCCTATTTCACTTGAATACAACTTGTTTAACATAACACACACTATAAAATAAAAGTATGTACTGTAGGGGTGTAACGGTACACAAAAATTTCTGTTCGGTACGTACCTCGGTTTAGAGGTCACAGTTCGGTTCATTTTCGGTACAGTAAGAAAACAACAAAATATACATTTTTGGGTTATTTATTTACCAAATTTGCAAAATCTTCCACCAAAAATATTTTTCTTAGTGGAATATTTGATGTGAAGTAATCGGAACCTTGGATAGGTCAATAATTCATAATAACATTGATTCTGATTCAATATTATGTTTAGAGCAATGACAGTTTGAAAGAAAAAAAAACAGCTTTGTTTTATTAGTCAACATTGCAACTTTTTCTAAATTACATTTAACATTTAAGCTTTTTTATTTCACTTTTGTTATGTTTTTGTTTATTTTAATTGTATTTTTAGAATGTGCTGTGGGCCTTTAAAACATTAGCTGTGGGCCGCAAATGGCCTCCGGGGCACACTTTTGACACCCCTGCTATAGATAATAAAAAATTAAATGTGATAAATCTATGGATAAAAAGCAGAGCTGGCGACGCATGCGCGTTTATCATAACTCTCTCGCTCTCTCTGTCTCTGCTCCTCCCTCACCAATGCTGCTGCGCGCACAATTTGTTTTGTTTTTAACCCCTTCTTAACCCTGAACGTACATTAAAAATACACGCAACCCTAACTCAAAATGCCGGACATTTGAGGCATTTAAGAAACTCCGCCCAGACAGCTCCGCAAAAGAGGACATGTCCGGTGAAAAGAGGACGTATGGTCAGTCTATCGTAGCCCGTTAGTTGCTAGCATGCCGTGTGTTGTGCCTCGGTGTGCATTGTTTCCAAAACGTGCGTTACGCTACTTAATATGTTCGTGTGGAAACTCGTTCGGTACACCTCCGTACCGAACCCTCCGTACCGAAACGGTTCAATACAAATACACGTACCGTTACACCCCTAATGTACTATGATTTGTGCTAAAATTGTATTGCCTTAGTATCGGTATCGACCAATACTAAAGGCTCCAGTAAAGTGAAAAAGTTTAATTGGGACAGCCTTACTTTAAAGGAAAGTTTCAAGCTGTTGGACGCTTCACGAGGCGGCCATGTTGCTTGGAATAAACTCGAATGCTTCACCCAGTGTTTCCCACACATTCATTTATTTGTGGCGGCCCGCCACGAAAGAATGAAGGCCGCCACAAAAAATTTTAAATTTAAAATTTTTTTTTTTTTTCCTGTCTAGCTTCCCAGGCAAATCATATAGTTGATGTAGATGCCCATATCGGCTGTTCAGATTAACCTTACAAAAGAGAAGTGTAGGATCAAGATTTTTGGAGCTCTTTGTTCAGTGGATCAGATGTTTGATGAAGCTTTGTGTCTATCTACCACCACTACTGTTTTCTGTTTATTTGTTACTGACTGTGGTAGGACACCTCTGCCTCTTTCACTTTATGTTGCTGGTAAATAATATGGTTGTAGTAGTAGGCTAAAGTTAAATTATTTAGTATGCACTAATTAAAGGGGCAAAGCTTTAAGAGACATTTTAGCTTTTATATTTTTATAAGATATATTTTTTGTAAGAACCACAATTAATAAATATATTTCAGTGAATAATTTATTGTTCAAATCTGTATATAAATATGTACATAAAGTGTTGTAATTATATTGTAAAATGGATGGATGGATGGACGTTTAAAACAAAACTGTTATTATTAATTAGTAAGTATACATTTTTTGAGCCTTTTTAGAGAAAATCATATCTCTTTAATCTTAATCTTAATTGTAGTAAATTATGCAAATTACTTGATGATGTCATGTGACCACGCCCATAACCACGCCCCCCACCGCCACAGGTATCTTGGCAGTTTATGGGAAACATTGTTCACCCCAGAGCAGTCAACGTTGCCTTGTAGCTCCGCCGCTGAGTAGCAACTAACAACTGATGCGTCCTTCATGTCATCCATTATTACCGCAATTAGACCTTGGCACAGCACCACCTGGTGGCCAGGCATGCACACTGCAGGGTTTACCAACAAGCAGCGTGAGCGTGCTCACCTGCATGTAGGCGGCCCACAATGCCATGCAGTTGGTGGGCAGGCCCAGCACGATGACGAAGATGTAGAGCGCCGGCTGGAAGTACTGGTCCACCTTGCTGTCCACATTGCAGAAGGAGATGTTGCACATTGTCCCGTGTGTGTTGAGCTCCTCTCAGCTCTGTGACTTCACAGCGATCATGCTCCACCGCCACTTTGACAACATGGCGTCCTCCCGCTCGCCGCTCTCCAGCATGGAGCTACACACCCGAGCTGAGGCGTTCTTCTTGCGGCCTTTCATGGCTCTTGGCGCTCGTGCTTTTCCGTCAAGGGCCCTAAATTTTCCATCAGGCGCCGTCGCCCTTAGCAGCCACGCCCCTCGTCCTGTGGCGTCCAATTAAAAAGAGGAGGAGGGATGAATGGAGGTGAAATGGAAGCCGCCTTATCAACGCTGGACCAGGCCTTGTGGGTCCTGTGAGGACCTCATCAATCTTTCAGGAAGTACACGTCTGCCTATGTGAGGACTTTCCACAGCTCCACTCTCACCTGTGGACATCTGCAGCAGAGTCACGTATGCTCGGTAAACATCTAGTTCAATAAAAACATTTTTTTACATTACAAACCTTTGCAAAGTTTTTAAGACACAGGACTTAGTAACACCTGATTTAAGTTATTTTTAAATTATGCGTATTATGCGTATTGACAGCCCTAAAAAATTAGGGCTGTCAAATAATTATCAGATTAATCACATTTTGGAATTTGGATTAATAAAAGGGATGCCCGATAATGGCTTTTTGCAGATATCCGATATTCCGATATTGTCCTACTCTTAATTACCGATTCCGATATCAACCGATACCGATATATACAGTCGTGGAATTAACACATTATTATGCCTAATTTGGACAACCAGGTATGGTGAAGATAAGGTCCTTTAAAAAAAAAAAAAAATAAATAAATAAGATATATAAATTAAAAACATTTTCTTGAATAAAAAAGAAAGTAAAACAATATAAAAACAGTTACATAGAAACTAGTAATTAGTAATGAGTAAAATGAACTGTTAAAGGTTAGTACTATTAGTGGACCAGCAGCATGCACAATCATGTGTGCTTACGGACTGTATCCCTTGCAGACTGTATTGATATATATTGATATATAATGTAGGAACCAGAATATCAATAACAGAAAGAAACAACCCTTTTGTGTGAATGAGGGAGGGAGGTTTTATGGGTTAGTGTACTAATTGTAAGTGTATCTTGTGTTTTTTATGTTGATTTAATAAAAAAATTTAAAAAATAAATAAATAAAAAAACGATACCGATAATAAAAAAAACGATACCGATAATTTCCGATATTACATTTTAAAGCAGGCCGATATTATCGTACATCTCTAATTAATAATGATTAATCACAGGTGATTACTCGCTTTCATAATTGAAATTACCTTAAGAAAAGAGCCCAATATTTGTACGTAATGCAATTTTATTGTCAGAATGTCATTCAGGAAGGTTTTTCAACGTTTTACTTGCATGCATGTCATTTATTTGCACCCACCAGTTTTGATCAGAATGTATTTTGGGGAGACATTTGCCAGCGAGCACACCAGTCAGAGTCTTGTACGGCCAAAACCAATTGCATGAATAATATAAGTGTGCACATGATTGTGGCGATAATATTTTGTGATTAATCACATGAGTTAACTCATTAACTTTGACAGCCCTAGAAAAAACATGCACTAAAAGATAATTAAATCACGATGTATATTCTATTTGTTAGAGCCAAAACCGCACTAAAAGAACACCTCCAGGCAACTTCAACCCTTGACCAACACCCTCCTCCCCTCCACATCCCACCTACCCGGATTGTAAATACTCAAATGTAAATAATCAAATGTATATACTTGTTCTTATGCTTTCTGATATCACTATGTTCTCTGCTCGCTGTACATATCCTACCAAGTCAGACCTACACTGTTTCAATGCCCATTTCTCTGATTATGCAATTGTTGATGACTGAAGTGCTGATATCAAACGCCCCCCGGATTGTAAATAATGTAAATAATTCAATGTATGTACTCTGATGATTAACTTGTGTGATGACTGTATTAGGCTGATAGTATATATTTGTACAATGAATTGATTTACGTGGACCCCGACTTAAACAAGTTGAAAAACTTATTCGGGTGTTACCATTTAGTGGTCAATTGTACGGAATATGTACTATACTGTGCAATCTACTAATGCAAGTTTCAATCAATCAACCAATCAGCTTACATATTACAATTTAGAGCTGTATTAATGTACCGTATTTTCCGGACTATAAGGCACACTTAAAAAACTTTTTTTTCCCTCAAAACTCGACAGTGCGCCTTATAGCCCGGTACGCCTAATGTAAGGAATAAGTTTGGTTGAGCTAACCAACCTCGAAGCTATTTTATTTGGTACATGGTGTAATGATAAGTGTGACCAGTAGATGGCAGTCAAACATAAGAGATAAGTGTAGGCTACACTATGATGGCAACATGACAAGTAAACAACACCAACATTTTATATGTTCCCTTGAAAATATAGAACATTACACACGGCGCTCAAAAATCTATCAAAATGTTTTGGTACGACTTTGGTAAGCTATGAAGCCACACCGCTTGATGTGCTTCAACATACGAGTATTATTATGGTGTGTGTATAAGGTAAGACATTATCTGGGCAATATTATGCAAAAGCAACTTTTCTTACCTTCTGGTACGTGCTGATCTATATATGAGATCTGCATAAATCCTGAAAAAATGTGTGGGTACGCCTTTGTAGTCCGTGCCGACAACGTAGTCGATAAGCTTTTTCTTTTTCTCTATCTTCTTGTTATGGGACATTCATCCTCCGCCGTTGCCATTTCTAATATAAAGTAGTGTAAAGTTCTTACTTATATCTAGCCATCCATAGCGTTTCTACTCGGCCGGATTCTTTATTCATTATTCCATGCAACATTCGTAAGTTTTACAATATAACTAAAACAATTATTTCTTCCTAAACCGTCCCATGTGTGATGTTCGTAGGAGTGTTTTTATGCATGGTTGTACATGCTATCCTAATGTAATCAAGCTAGTGTCCTTTGCATGAGCTAATATGCTAACACGTTTACGAGTGTTGTCGTTAGTCTTATTAACTTACATGGCATTCTTTTTGTATTGTTTCGGTTTTGTAAATTCACCAAAACGTCATCGTGGACTTAATTCTGTTTAGCTGATTGGAGAGTTAGCTTCCGCAGCTAGCGGGTCCATGACGAAGACTTTTGTTTGATCTTCCCGTTTTACTGCAGTGTTACAGACAACATTTGGAAACAAGGTATGTAAATAAACATTTACAAAATATTTCAGTGTAAATAACTAATTTCACAACATATATACATACATCTGCGGCTTATAGTCAGGTGCGGCTAATATATGAATAAATCTTTTTTTCTTCTAAAATGTAGTGGGTGAGGCTTACATCCTGGCGCGCTCTATAGTCTGTAAAATATGGTAGGTATATCGTGTGGGTCAGTGAAGTATTGTTTATTTAGCTAATTTTTAATTGAATGAAAATGTATAAATAGGTCAGGAGATGCGTCTTTGACTTAATGTGTTTGGTTGGTTGAAATGTATTTCAAACATACACTACCGTTCAAAAGTTTGGGGCCACCCAAACAATTTTGTGGAATAGCCTTCATTTCTAAGAACAAGAATAGACTGTCGAGTTTCAGATGAAAATTCTCTTTTTCTGGCCATTTTGAGCGTTTAATTGACCCCACAAATGTGATGCTCCAGAAACTCAATCTGCTCAAAGGAAGGTCAGTTTTGTAGCTTCTGTAACGAGCTAAACTGTTTTCAGATGTGTGAACATGATTGCACAATGGTTTTCTAATCATCAATTAGCCTTCTGAGCCAATGAGCAAACACATTGTACCATTAGAACACTGGAGTGATAGTTGCTGGAAATGGGCCTCTATACACCTATGTAGATATTGCACCAAAAACCAGAAATTTGCAGCTAGAATAGTCATTTACCACATTAGCAATGTATGGAGTGTATTTCTTTAAAGTTAAGACTAGTTTAAAGTTATCTTCATTGAAAAGTACAGTGCTTTTCCTTCAAAAATAAGGACATTTCAATGTGACCCCAAACTTTTGAACGTTAGTGTAAATGCGGTTTCAATATGACATCACATATTTTCCATTTCTCTTTACATGCTCAAAAAGGAGTAAGAAGACGCAAGGCGTATTAAATCTTACCCCTTTTCCACTTCGTAGCAGTTTCTTACACATATGTTTTCAAATTGTAGCACAATTATATCAATGATTTCTACAACTGTTCTCTTCATAAATAATTCAGTCAGCGACAAAATTGTGGACAAAGCTGGAAAAGTCACCTAGACAGTGTGACAGTTTGTTTTTTAAACAGATTATGAGCAGTAATACAACAAACCTTCTTTTTTTTTTTTACCACCTTAGCCACACTCATCCTACCAGGCTACTCGAAACCTCTACTGATAAATAGCACCCTTGGTAAGTTGTATTTAACGGCAGGCTTAGATAAGTCATAAAATGTAATCGATATCAATAAATATAAAAAACTTATATCGTGATACAGTTTGTAGCCAGCCCTAGCTGACACTATGATTGGTTGAATATTGAATTTGAAATTATTTTCATAAAAAATGAAATCTTGTTAAGATGCTCAACGTAATCAACAATCTGACAATATCACCTTCTCTGTCATTCCTAAACTCATCATCACATTTACACTCAATAGGATTCTGATCAACTTGACTAGTAACTGAAGTAGTAATAGTTTGTAAAAAAAAAAAAAAACAACTTACAATTGTCAGACAATTCCAAAACTTCCACTCTTTTTGGCTTTTCTGATAGACAACAAAGATGGCCGCCGCTCACTTGTTGCAGCAGAGAAACAAGGTTAAGAACTTTAGGAAGTTCTTCAAGCATGTGAAGTATGAGTCTATAAACAGCCAGCAGGCACAGGTGCTCACACTGGGCTGCAGAACAGAACAACAAAGACAGGAAGTTCAACTGAGTTGCACAACCGAAACAGGAAGTCTCTTAACAAGCCACAGAGGAGCCTGACTGTCTCGTTTTGTCACCCCAGCTTTCTGAAACCAATAAGATCAGACTCCACGTCTTCGGCGACGCTGGTGGACTTAATAGGAACAACGAGGCCACGCCCATCTGTGGGAGAAAACAGTTCTTCAAATGCAGCCTTTTTTTTCTTCTTTTTTTTTTTTTGCAGGATGCACGGCTGGAACATGAGTCATGACCAGGATGTCTCCTGAAAGCATAAGTGATGTGCTGGTAATTCTAGCCAATCAGAGCGACTTGCGGCTACTAATAGATACGATTGTGGCCGTTCAGAGAATGCTGCTACAAGATGTAAACAATTGTAGCCAATCAAAGCGACGAGCAGCTACTTGAAAGCAATCCTAGCCAATCACAGAATTGCGCTGCATGATGCAAACATCCATCCATCCATCCATTTTCTTCCACTTATCCGAGGTCGGGTCGCAGGGGCAGCAGCCTAAGCAGGGAAGCCCAGACTTCCCTCTCCCCAGCCACTTCGTCCAGCTCCTCCCGGAGGATGCCGAGGCGTTCCCAGGCCAGCCGGGAGACATAGTCTTCCCAACGTGTCCTGGGACTTCCCCGTGGCCTCCTGCCGATCGGACGTGCCCTAAACACTAGGGCTGCGAATCTTTGGGTGTCCCACGATTCGATTCAATATGGATTCTTGGGGTCACGATTCGATTCAAAATTGCGATTCTCGATTCAAAAACGATATTTTCCCGATTCAAAAGGATTCTCTATTCATTCAATACATAGATTTAAGCAGGATCTACCCCAGTCTGCTGACATGCAAGCAGAGTAGTAGATTTTTGTAAAAAGCTTTTATAATTTTAAAGGACAATGTTTTATCAACTGATTGCAATAATGTACATTTGTTTTAACTATTAAATGAACCAAAAATATGACTTATTTTATCTTTGTAAAAATATTGGACACAGTGTGTTGTCAAGCTTATGAGATGCGATGCAAGTGTAAGTCACTGTGACTCTATTGTTCTTTTTTTAATTTTTTTTATAAATGTCTAATGATAATGTCAATGAGGTATTTTTAATCACTGCTATGTTGAAATTATTACTAATATTGATACTGTTGTTGAATGTGTCTCCTCTCAATTGCTCTGTTTATTGCAATTCTGAGTGATGCTGGGTCGGGTTTGGTTTTGGAATTGGATTGCATTGTTATGGTATTGCTGTGTATTGTTTTGTTGGATTGATTAATTTAAAAAAATAAAAAATAAAAAAAATAAATAAATACAAATAAAAAATCGATTAAAAAAAAAAAGAGAATCAATTCTGAATCGCACACTGTGAGAATCGCGATTCGAATTCGAATCGATTTTTTCCCACACCCCTACTAAACACCTCCCATCGGAAGCGTTCGGGTGGCATCCTGACCAGATGCCCGAGCCGCCTCATCTGGCTCCTCTCAATGTGGAGGATCAGTGGCTTTACTTTGAGTTCCTCCCGGATGACAGAGCTTCTCACCCTATCTCTAAGGGAGAGCTCTGCCACCCGGCGGAGGAAACTCATTTCGGCCGCTTGTACCCGTGATCTTGTCCTTTCGGTCATAACCCAAAGATCATGACCATAGGTGAGGATGGGAACGTAGATCGACCGGTAAATTGAGAGCTTTGCCTTCCGGCTCAGCTCCTTCTTCACCACAAAGGATCGATACAGCGTCCGCATTACTGAAGACGCCGCACCGATCCGCCTGTCGATCTCACGATCCACTCTTCCCTCACTCGTGAACAAGACTCCGAGGTACTTGAACTCCTCCACTTGGGGCAAGATGATGTAAACAATTCGAGCCAATTAGAGCAATGTGGTGTTCCATGCAACAAGGAATGGAACAATTAACGGTACTAATGATAACCGTGGGAAACTTAAAAAAATAAATAAAAAAAGACTGTTTGTATTACCGTTTTAAGTTAAAATATGTGGATCGGCTGTGCCAGCAACTTGAGGGTTTCAGGTTCGATTCCAGCTTCCGCCATCCCGGCAATCACAGCCATAGTGAGATCGGTAGGTCGTGAGTTCAAACCCCTGCCAAGTCATACCAAAGTCTATAAAAATGGGACTCATTACCTCCCTGCTTGACACTCAGCATCAAGGGTTGGAATTGGGGGTTAAATCACCAAAAATGATTCCCGGGCGCGGCCACCGCTGCTGCTGCTCACTGCTCTCCTCACCTCCCATCAAGAGTGACGGGTCAAATGCAGAGAATAATTTCGCCACACCTAGTGTGTGTGTGACAATAATGGGTACTTTAACTTTAACTTTGTGTCCTGGGCAAGACACCTCACCCACCTTGCTCCCAGTGGCACCTAAAATAGGGTATGAATGTGCAGGACTCCCTTGAAAGATATTTTCCTGGGTATATAAGGTAAAAAAATAAAAATAAAATAAAAAATATATATATATATTGTAGCTGAGATAGGCTCCTGCGCCCCCCGCGACCCCGAAGGGAATAAGTGGTAGAAAATGGATGGATGGATATATATATACATATATATATTGCAAATTAGCCGATTGGCTAAAAACTTTATGTGCAACACATGTACATATATTGGGCATTGACTGTGATAAATAACAATATGCACTGCATTGTCCCTGACAAATCAACTAATGAAAAAAAACAAACTAAAATATGCCGAAAGGGACAAGCGGTAGAAAATGGATGGATGGATGGATGGCACTGAATGATCCAGAATAATATTTAAAGGGAAACTGCACTTTTTGGGGGGAATTTTGCCTATCGTTCACAATCATTATGAGAGACAAGAAGACAAAAGTTTCATAGTTTTTTTGCATTTTAACATGTAAAAATCGGCTCATTCTAGGTAGCTAGCAATGCAGCTAATGTGAGCAATCTATTCAATATCTAAATCAATTTAAAATGCATTCAAAAACCGTCAACAATACTTCATTACGTTCCGTGACCTGAATAATAACCAAGCATATATATATATATATATCACCCTCTTCTTTGTGCTGGCTTCTAGAAGCAGCAGTTCATCCTCAGTATATTCCTCTTCAAAAGTATAAGGTTGCGAATTCTCATTTGTCCAAAAATAGTCGTCTTTGCTGTTTGTTACCAAGTCTGCCATGATTAGAACACACAAGCATTTTGTATCCGGAAGTAGGAACACACATGTTGCCAGAAGTCAGACGTGCGTTGCTATGAAAATGTAAAACATTGCGCATTAGAAATCAGTTCCACAATTGATTAAAATTATGAAAATATAGTAAATATTTCACACATTACATATTGTTATGAAGATGTCTGTTACTACGTTATATATATACACTTGCAGTGTTTATATAAAACCTATTACACATTGTTATGAAGGCGTCTGTTACTACATTAAATATATACTTGCAGTGTGTATATAAAACATATTACATATTGTTATGAAGGTGTCTGTTGCTACATTATACATATACTTGCAGTGTGTGTATGTATATAAAACCTATTACATATTGTTATGAAGGTGTCTGTTACTACATTATATATATACTTGCAGTGTGTATATAAAACCTATTACATATTGTTATGAAGGTGTCTGTTACTACATTATATATATACTTGCAGTGTGTATATGTATATAAAACCTATTACATATTGTTATGAATGTGTCTGTTACTACGTTATATATATACTTGCAGTGTATATATAAAACATTTGACATATTGTTATGAAGGTGTCTGTTACTACGTTGTATATAGACATACAGTGTGTATATAAAACATATTACATATTGTTATGAAGGTGTCGGTTACTACATTATATATAGACTTGCAGTGTGTATATAAAACGTTGATGGAGGGTTTTTAATTTGTTTTAGAGGACTTTGAAGGCTACAACGGTGACTCCCATCAGCCGCATCTTTCAAGTGTTAATCTTTAAAATCCTAATAATTTTTTTTAAAATACGTGTGTTCTTGTCCCTCATAATGATTGTGAACGATAGGCAAAATTCCCCCCAAAAAGTGCAGTTCCCCTTTAAAGTATATGGTGTGTAAATGTATTATAGGTATTAAAAGAAACTTGGTTAAAAGATTCCTGTGTGTATACATGTGCGATATGTTAATATTGATAACTATGATAATTTTGGTCACAATAACCGTGATATGCAATGTTTATATTACATCCCTACATGTAACCTATCTGAGCGAGGTGATGCTACAGCTAAACAAGTCTAGCCAATCAGAGTAAAGCATCATGTCAGCTGTCGTCGTGTGTCAGGTGGTTTGTGTAGGAAGACTTTCTTCATGCTAGCGTCTGTGTACAGTTTTTTGCTTGGTCTAATGCAGGGGTCACCAACGCGGTGCCCGCGGGCACCAGGTCGCCCGTAAGGACCAGATGAGTCGCCCGCGGGCCTGTTCTAAAAAAAATTTAAAAAAATTAAAAACAAAAAAAAAAATTTTTTTTTAATTTTTTTATTTTTTAAAATTAAATCTACATAGAAAAAACACAAGATACTCTTTCAATCAGTGCATCAACCCAAACAACCTCCCCCATGCACACTCATCCACACCCACTCACACAAAAGGGGTTATTTCTTTCTGCTACCAATATTCTGGTTCCCACAACATAGACAACACATCTGCAAGGGACACAGTCCCTGAAGCACACATGATTGTGTAGGCTGCTGGTCCACTAACATTTTCATTAATTACTATTTTTTATGTAATTATTTTTATATTGTTTTACTTTCTTTTTTATCCGAGAAAATGTTTTTTATTTATTTATCTTATTTTATTTTATTTTTAAAAAAAGGGCCTTATCTTCAACAGACCAGGGGTCGTACTTATCAAGCTTCTTAGAGTGCCATTTTACACTTAAGTCCTGAGAATTTGCGAAATTTAGTCCTACTCTCAAACTTAAGAATAAAAGCTTTTTATCAACGTTCTTAAGTCTAGGAATCACTCCTACTCTCCACGATATTTAAGAGACCTTCAGAGGTGTCTTAAGTGGTTAGGAGTTGCCAGCAGGGGATGGCACTGAGGCGAGAGAGACGTGCTGCGAACGTTCAGGGAACGGAACAATGTTTTTTTTTTTTTTTGATGACGAGCAGCTGATCAAACGGTATCGTTTAGACAGAGCGGATATTATTTTTGTCAGAGATTTAATACTTTTCCATTCCTTGTTGATTTCTGCATGTGTCTGCAGTGGGCTAGTATATATAGAGCCACCCACACCAGTTTCAAATTAGTTGCCTAATTAATGAATTGGAAAGAAAATGTTATGACAGTAGCGTATGTGTGTGGCCGTGAGATGAGTGACGTCAGTGAGCGATAGAAGAGAGGGAGCGGTAGCGTGAGTGCCGGCGGGGACTAGTTTGTTTTGTATTATTTTGTAGTTTATTGTCAAAATATACACTCCCATTGTCCACTTAAATATTTCCAAGATATTTCTTTATTCTTAGACAACGGATTCCCTTCCGTGATTGGTCATTTCTATGGACACAGAAATTACGTCACCTAAAATTCCGTTTACGGCACATAGTAATGTCGTAATTCAGCTCTGAGTGTGACACTTAAGATTCAGTCCTACACTTCGCTGAAAGTGTGAGTAAGACGCTTGATAACTAACTTTTAAGTGCAGCTTTCAGCGAAGAATTTATTTACTCTTAAGTCAACTCTTACCAGACTTCTTAGGAGTAATTCTAAGAAGCTTGATAAGTACGGCCCCAGGTTGTCAATGAAATTAGATTTGTTTAAAGGGTTTTTTAAACCAGGCCCAGTCCAGATAATGTCCAAGTCGGACTCAGCAACACACACCTTCATTCATGTACACAGAAAAAAATTAGGGAACACAACAGATTGCATATAATTTATAAACAAAATTACATTTTCAAAATAAGCATTTATGTACAGTCCAGATTATGTCCAGGTCACTCAAATTAGGGAACACAACAACAGATATCATATAATCTATAAACATAATTATACTTTCAAAATAAGCCTTTGAGGACTTCTCATCTTTTTTTTAATGTTTTTTGGCATCATTATCGTTTTCAACCATGTAACTTTCTAAAGTTAGAAAATACTGAATAAATGTTTTAAAGAAAGTAATACTAAGTGAATATCTGTTTTTGGCCTTAAAAATAAACATTTTACCGAGTACTATAATTAAATTGACTAAATCATGATTGTCAATGGACTCTCCTAAAATAACAGAAACCACATTAAGCTTCATAAACAAACCAATCCTTAAACACATTTTTTCAACTTCCACCCAAAACAAAGACACAATATGACAATACCAAAACAAATGCAGGGTGGATTCAGGCTCCTGACAACAAAATCGGCAATCATCTGACTCTCTCATATTCCATAATTTTAACATTTTCCCTGTGGGTAAGAAGTTATAAATAATTTTAATTTGAAAATAACGATTTTGCACATCGATAGTGGTTTTATAGATTAGTTTGAATATGGCATCTCATGGCAACGGGCAGTCAAAAAAGTCCTCCCATTTTCCATTTGTGTTGTATGAGGCAGCCTTCAAAGATTTCTTTATTAAATAAAAATTATATATTTTTCTATTTATTTTAGTTCCTTTTTGCCAAATAGAATTTCTTATTAGAGGTTTACAAACTAATAATTTAGTAGTTCCATAATTAATTTGTTTCCATCTTTTCCCAATTACTCCAGTTAGTTGATAAAATGAAAAGCTTGAGCAAGCATCACCATACATAGCTCTAAATTCATCATACTTCATAATTTTACCATTCTCATTGATAATATCATTGACAAAAATGATTCCTCTTTCAAACATATTTTTCCAAAAGAAAGGCTTTCCATCTATTACAATATTAGAGTTCATCCATATTAACTGCTGCAAAATATCGTCTCTTTTTTCTGGCACATAAAATTGAAAACACCACTATAAGTGGATTGTTTCCTTTATGAACCCCGCCATGTTTCCCAGCAGACTCTCTGGGAGGGGATCACTTGTAAAAAAGGATACAATTTCTTTTGATACAGTACATGTTTTTTGTCCAACAGGACATTTGTGTACCACTCAATGTTTAAATACATCTTTGGAACAATTGATGCTTTTAAAGACAGACACATAGCTTCAAGGTTGAGAAGTTTCAGGCCCCCATATTCATACTCTTTGTACAAAACCTTTCTTTTAATCTTTTCTGGTTTGCCGTTCCAGACAAAATCGAAGACCCTCCGCTCATAAATCTTAAAAAAGTTTTGTGATGGAGCTGGTAATGACAAAAACAAATAAATAAATTGAGGAATAATTAACGAGTTGGCAATAGACATTTTACCATACAAGGTTAGGGATTTCCCTTTCCATAATTGCATAATTTTGTCCAGCTTTCTTAGTCGATTATCATAATTTACTGAGCCTAGATCTTCCAGATTTTCTGGGACAACAACACCAAGTATGTTAACTGGTCCATCTGTCCACAAAACAGGCACTTTGCATTCCATTCGAAAGGACGTTCCCTTTAGATTTCCGATCCTTAACATTTTACATTTATCATAATTAAGCTTAAGGCCAGATTGCTGTGAAAATACTGTATGTCCAAAAGATTAAGAAGGTTCCGCAAACAATGAGGAAAAATCTTATCTTTGTGAATCAGCCTTTTCTGACATGAACTTCATCAAGAACAAACACAGAACACGCCTCACTGATGCACATCTGCAAGACTCACTCAGAGTTGCAGTGTCAAGTTACACACCAGAGTACAACACACTAGTTAACAGCATGCAATGCCAGGCTTCCCACTAACTGACAAAGAAACAGATAACAGATTTGGTGTCCAGTTCAAAGTGTGACATGATTTAAAAATTTGAGAGTTTACTTTTGTTATTATTTGTACAAACATGGTGCAAAGTAATTCATGATTTGTTAAAAAAAATGTTAGTGGCTAGCTAGTTAAAATGGGATATTGTGATTTCACAAGACTGTCTTAGAAGTGATCATTTGAAAATGTTCAATTTGAAAAATGTGCACTTAGAGAAAATATAAAAATAAAGTGTTGCATATTGATATTTATCTGTTTCTATATATATTTATTGTGAGAAATCATTAAGATGATCAGTGTTTCCACAAAGATAAATATCATTAATTATTAATAATAACAGAGTTAAAGGTAAACTGAGCAAATTGGCTACTTCTGGCAATTTATTTAAGTGTGTATCTAACTGGTAGCCCTTCGCAGTAATCAGTACCCAAGAAGTAGCCCTTGGTTTCAAAAAGGTTGGTGACCCCTGGTCTAATGTGACTGGCGTGGGCGTGCACGGCGGCAGCAGGTTTAATGCACACGTGCACGTAAACAAACACCCACCACCATGCCTTAATACTCATTACCAGCAGACAAACACAATTTTGTATTATTATTATTATTATTATTATTTTAAGTGACCCTATGCTCAAAAGCATCTTTTCGAAGGACAACAATGAATTGCTATGTTTCCTCATTAATTCGTCCTAACTTCCTTTCCTGCTGGCTCACATGAATCATTAAAAGTATTCCTGGAATTTCAGGTTCGCTGCCAGACTGGGAATGAAAACATGATGACATTGCTGGACTGATGCGTGTCACTTCCTGCGTGCACGTCCAGACAGGAAGTCTGACCTCAATGGAGCTCTTTCACACAAAAGCCACTGATGAAGACAGCACAATAATAATAATAATTAAAAAAACCCTCAATGTTGCATGCAGTAATCACATAAATAACTCGCTAAAAGTGAACATTACGTCTTTCTTGTACAGGCGCTCGTTATAGGTGGTGTACCTAATGAAGTGGCCAGATGGTGTACATAGGGGTGTAACGGTACACAAAAATTTCAGTTCGGTATGTACCTCGGTTTAGAGGTCACGGTTCGGTTCATTTTCGGTACAGTAAGAAAACAACAAAATATACATTTTTGGGTTATTTATTTACCAAATTTGCAAACTCTTCCACCAAAAATATTTTTCTTAGTGGAATATTTGATGTGAAGTAATGGGAACCTTGGATAGGTCAATAATTCATAATAACATTGATTTTGATTCAATATTATGTTTTGAGCAATGACAGTTTGAAAGAATAAAAAAACAGCTTTGTTTTATTAGTCAACATTGCAACTTTTTGTAAATTACATTTAACCTTTAAGCTTTTTTATTTCACTTTTGTTAAGTTTTTGTTTATTTTAATAGTATTTTTAGAATGTGCCGTGGGCCTTTAAAACATTAGCAGTGGGCTGCAAATGGCCTCCGGGGCACACTTTTGACACCCCTGCTATAGATAATAAAAAATTAAATGTGATAAATCTATGGATAAAAAGCAGAGCCTGGCGACGCATGCGCGTTTATCATAACTCTCTCGCTCTCTCTGTCTCTGCCCCTCCCTCACCAATGCTGCTGCGCGCACAATTTGTTTTGTTTTTAACCCCTTCTTAACCCTGAACATACATTGAAAATACACGCAACCCTAACTCAAAATGCCGGACATTTGAGGCATTTAAGAAACTCCGCCCGGACAGCCCCGCAAAAGAGGACATGTCCAGTGAAAAGAGGACGTATGGTCAGTCTATCCTAGCCCGTTAGCTGCTAGCATGCCGTGTGTGTGCCTCAGTGTGCATTGTTTACACAATGTGCGTTACGCTACTTAATATGTCCATGTGGAAACTCGTTCGGTACACCTCCGAACCGAACCGGAACCCCCGTACCGAAACGGTTTAATACAAATACACGTACCGTTACACCCGTAGGTGTACAGTATATAACAGAGAAAGAAAGAACAGATGAGGAGGAGAAGCGGTCCTGATGCTGCAGGTTGTAAATTGTGGATGATGATCATTTCACGCTCAAGTGGTTGACTCGTTACATTTCACAGAGCTTTGACCCCAAAATTAACGACTTCAGTGAATGTGCACGCCGCCCTCTGCTTTATTGATCTCATCTCACCATCGTCACGTACTGTAACTTTGCGCGCGTGTGTGTGTGTGTGTGTGCGTGCGAGAGATGATATATAGTATCATTCTACAGGGTCATTTAATTTCTGTAGTAGCATCATATTTGTTGCACTACCAAACAAGGACAGCCTGATACATGAACACACGTACATAATATGCAGTAGGGTTGTTCCGATACCAATAGTTTGGTACCGGTATCAAAATGTAATACTTGGATACTTTTCAAAATAAAAATAATTTTTGGCTTAATTTAACTAAAGAGATCTTACCATACATTAAACATATGTTTTTAAAAATTTACAATTTTATATATTACATGTGGTCTGCCGTAATCTAGGATTATATTACAATAGTTTATTGACATTGTATTAAATGATTTATCATTTATGGTGGCCTTTCTTGGTCTGTGTTTTAAGACAAATACAATCATTATTAAATACTAAAATCAATGATATGGCTAAAAGTACACAGATAAGCCATGTAGCAGGTAAAACACACATTTGTTAAAGATAAAACACAAATTGTAGCAATTTGTTACCAAATTTCACTAGCATTAGTTTGCGCTACGGGGCGGCTTGAAATGCGCTAATATTTGGCATCAAGTCAAGCATCTGTGTGCGCGTTTCTGTATCTGTATGTGCACAGCAGATAAATGACATTTTTTTATTTAAACGGGGATAGCAGATCCATTCTGTCATACTTGATCATTTCGCGATATTGCCATATTTTTGCTGAAAGGATTTAGAAGGGAACAACGACGATAAAGTTCGCAACTTTTGGTCTCTGATAAAAAAAAGCCTTGCCTATACCGTAAGTAGCGTGACATCTCAGGAGGAAGGGCTGCTCACATTTTCCCATTGTTTACAATGCAGCGAGAGAGATTCGGACCGAGAAAGCGATGATTACCCCATTAATTTGAGCGAGGATGAAAGATTTGTGGATGAGGAACGTGAGAGTGAAGGATTAGAGTGCAGTGCAGGACGTATCTTTTTTCGCTCTGACTGTAACTTAGGTACAAGGGTTCATTGGATTCCACACTTTCTCCTTTTTCTATTGTGGATCACGGATTTGTATTTTAAACCACCTCGGATACTATATCCTCTTGAAAATGAGAGTCGAGAACGCGAAATGGACATTCACAGTGACTTTTATCTCCACGACAATACATCGGCGAAACACTTTAGCTACGGAGCTAACGTGATAGCATCGGGCTCAAATGCAGATATAAACAAAATAAATAAACCCCTGACTGGAAGGATAGACAGAAAATCAACAATACTATTAAACCCTGGACATGTAAATACACGGTTAATAATTTCCAGCCTGACGAAGCTTAACAATACTGTTGCTAACGACGCCATTGAAGCTAACTTAGCTACGGGACCTCGTCAGAGCTATGATAAAAACATTAGCTCTCCACCTATGCCAGCCAGCCCTCATCTGCTCATCAACACCTGTGCTCACCTGCATTCCAGCGATCGACGGAGCGACGAAGGACTTCACCCGATCACCGATGTGGTCGGCGGCCCGTAGACGGAGGAAGTCAAGGTGAGGTCGGCGGCTAGCGCGTCTGCTATCCATCTCAAAGTCCTCCTGGTTGTGTTGCTGTAGTCCATCGCTTATACACCGATCCCACCTACAACTTTCTTCTTTGCAGTCTTCATTGTTCATTAAACAAATTGCAAAAGATTCGCCAACACAGATGTTCAGAATACTGTGGAATTTTTCGATGAAAACAGAGCTGTTTGTATTGGAACACAATGGTGTACCAATACTTCCGTTGCCTCCGTGACGTCACGCGCATACATCATCATACCTAGTTGTTTTCAGCCAGAAGTTTTGCGGGAAATTTAAAATTGCACTCTATAAGTTAACCCGGCCGTATTGGCATGTGTTGCAATGTTAATATTTCATCATTGATATATAAACTATCAGACTGCGTGGTCGGTAGTAGTGGGTTTCAGTAGGCCTTTAAAGTCATTGTGCAGGTCTGGATGCTGGTTATTCAAGTGTGCACTTAAGTTTGAAGCGCAGGTGGTCTTGCCACCTGTGGCGCTTCCGTGTTTAAAGCGTCACCTTGATCGATAGTTTTGAAACCCAAATATCTCCATATTGTGCTTCACGCACCGTTTTTTTTAATCAACCAGTAGAATTGCCTTTATTTGCCAGTTTCCCTCTCCTCCCTGTTTCTGCGCCCTGACACACACAGCATGCTCCTCAGCTCATCAACGTCACCACCGTACAGCAGCATGCGGATAAATAAAAATAAGAGTATTTTTCAAAGGCAGTATAGTACCCTTTAATTCATTAGTACCGCGGTACTTTTTTATTACCGGTATACGGTACAACCCTATTTTGCAGTAACTCTGTTGACAACAGTCGATAATACCCCTGGTCACATGACAAAAAAACGTGTGTAATGTTAGTCGATTCAAGTAGAGGTCGGAGTGTGACGATTAGCACTTTCACTGAAGAAAAACCTCAGTGCTTGTGTGTGCGCAGCCACTCATGTTACCTAGTATCTGTTAACACACATTGTCTCTCTTACACACACACACACACACACACACACACACACACACACACACACACACACACACACACACACACACACACACACACACACACACACACACACACACACACACACACACACACACACACACACACACACACACACACACACACACACACACACACACACACACACACAATGTGAAGGCTAAACATGAGAGGGGCGCCGTAGCAGCCACACCTCAAACAAAAGAACCTGAACGGAATGTTACACAATGTTTTGACACACAACATTCAGTCTTTTCACACAGAAATTTACTGGATAATGTTGTAGTGGTCCTTTTAGTTCAGTTAACAATAGTAGATGGCTACTAGTTAATATTATGGTGATTGTTTAGGACTAAATTAATAACTTCAGTGATCAGCATTTCAAGTTAAACAGGTGAGTTTCTTGAATGCGTCAATATGTTTGCTTAGTGGTGCCAAGACGGTCACTTCCTCTGCCACTTCCTGTTTAGCCTCTCAGTGTCTGATTGCTGATTTGTGTTGCTGTTCGAAGTGTTGAGTGACACGCCGTCACCTTTTCCCCTCTCATTCCTTCCATTTCCTGCTGCACTGCACGACAAAGACGCAGTCAAACTAACGCTTGACGACAAGTGGCAAGGTGATCATGTTTGATTAATGACATTTACATAGAAACGTAAGTATTGTTGTGTATGCTAGAAGACAATGGTTAGCCGTAATAATACCGTTTTTAATGGGTAGCAAAGCAATCAAAGGTAGTCTTACAACGGTCCCCTGTGGGACGCCACAAGTAATGGACTTTATCAATCAATTATCAATCAAGGTTTATTTGTATAGCCCCTTACAAGATCACAATGGTGCTCAAGGTGCTTTACGGCAGTGGTCCTCAACCACAAAAAAAAAAAAATATATATATATATATTTTTCTCATTTTTTGTGTGGCAGAAATGAAAAAATAAAAAATAAAAAAATAAAAAAATGTTTTTTAAAAAAAATAAAAAAATTTAATCAACATGAAAAACACAATATATACACTATATATCTATATAAATCAAAACTGTCTGCAGGGATACAGTCCGTAAGCACACATGATTGTATTTCTTTATGACAAAAAAAATAAAAAATAAAACTTTTTTTTTTTTAATACTACTACACCCCCCCCCCCCAACCGTAATTTGTCAAGTGTGGGGCTAAAGCGTTTCTACAAAAAGTAATATGTAGCATCATTTGAAAAGTCACCTGCTAGAGAATGAAGAGTGCTTACTCCGCATGTCAACATCTCCATTCGGTGCCACATGCCCACACAATCAAAATGCCGAGGCAAACATTTCCACATCAACATCGTATGAAAAAAAGAGTCGACAACAAAAGGGGATAACGTCCGCAGGAACCTACCACATAGCGAAGGACGAACACTATTTAATTTCCTATTATGCAGCTCATTTTTATTTGACACTTATTGAAATATCTTGTGTGACATCATGTTTTTAAACTATTGTAGTGGCGTTCTGTACAAAAAGTGCACTTTAATTTCAGTGTTTCCCACACATTCATTTATTTGTGGCGGCCCGCCACGAAAGAATTACGTCCGCCCATTAAAAAAAAATAAAAAAATTTTTTTTTTAAATTTAAAAAATATATATTTTTTTGTCCTCTCCAGCTTCTCAGGCAAATCATATAGTTGATGTAGATGCCCATATCGGCTGTTCAGATTTACTTTACAAAAGAGAAGTGTAGGATACTTCTCTTGTTGCCTTATTTGTATTTGACTTTATTAAATGTATTTATATTAGAAACACAACATGTGTATATAACAAAGGGTGCAAAGTCTGCAGGCAGTAGGAAACACATGGTTAAGTGTAGGGAGTAAAACTGATGGCAGTCTAAAGTTCAAGATTTTTGGAGCTCTTTGTTCAGTGGATCAGATGTTTGATGAAGCTCTGTGTCTATCTACCACCACTACTGTTTTCTGTTTATTTGTTACTGACTGTGGCAGGACACCTCTGCCTCTGTTTCACTTTATGTTGCTGGTAAATAATATGGTTGTAGTAGTAGGCTAAAGTTAAATTATTTAGTATGCACTAATTAAAGGGGCAGAGCTTTATGACACATTTTAGCTTTTATATTTTATAAGATATATTTTTTGTAAGAACCACAATTAATAAATATATTTCAGTGAATAACTTATTGTTCAAATCTGTATATAAATATGTACATAAAGTGTTGTAATTATATTGTAAAATGGATGGATGGATGGACGTTTAAAACAAAACTGTTATTATTAATTAGTAAGTATACATTTTTTAGCCTTTTTAGAGAAAATCATATCATTGTAGTAAATTATGCAAATTACTCGATTATGTCATGGTGACCACCCCCATAGCCACGCCCCCACCGCCACAGGTATTTTGGCAGTTCATGGGAAACACTGAATTTAGTGTTGTTTTGATAAGTCATCTTAGTGACACCATGCACAAATAGCTTGTTTTAAAATGTATGTGACAATCTTGCACTTTCTGTTTTGGAAATGACATGAATGTTTGTGCCACTGCTTAATAACTGTTTAATAAATACAGTTTTGGTCAATTGACTTAGTTGTGATTTCCCTCTGTGCATGAAAGTTTAAAATGAGCATATATTAATGCAGTATGAAAGAGAATGTTTTAATGTAGACACATAGAATCATCATACTGCTGTGATTATATGTATCAAGTATTAATTCAAA